>NW_027046273.1:0-22500 GCF_025399875.1 Dalotia coriaria | reverse complement strand
GAAATCGTTCAAATAGTAGGCTATTAATAAAAACAAAATAATAAAAAATTCGTCGTTTTATGTTGTTTTACGCGTTAAAACGGATAAAAGCTCAAAAACATGCTGTTTTGCTAAAATAAGCATTTTCAAGCATTATAGATCGCTGACCGTTCAAATAGAAGCAATATTAATAAAAAAACGAATAATAAAAAATTCGTCGTTTTATAAGCAGTTGCTCTTTTAAAGCGCTAAAAACGCAGATTAAAGCTCGTAAAACGTGCTGTTTTGCTACAAAATAGGCAATTTTCAAGCATTTGTGATCGCTGGAAATCGTTCAAATAGACGCAATATTAATAAAAAAACGAATAATAAAAATTCGTCGTTTTTGTATGCTGTCGCATGTTAAAACGCAGATTGTGCTCAAACGTGCTGTTTTGCTAAAATAAGCATTTTCGCTACTTTTAGATCAAGCTGAAATCGTTCAAATAAAGCAATATTAATAAAAAACGAATAATAAAAATTCGTCGTTTTTATGTTGTTTTACGCGTTAAAACGCAGATTAAAGCTCAAAACGCTGTTGTTTTATAAAATGTAAAGTACTTTCGCAAGATTTAGATCGTTGAAACGCTCAAATAGACGCAATATTAATAAAAACGAATAATAAAAATTCGTCGTTTTTATATTGTTTTACGTTAAAACGCAGATTAAAGCTCAAAACGCGTGCTGTTTTGCTAAAATAAGCATTTTCAAGCATTTTAGATCGTTGAAATCGTCTAAATAGAAGTAATACGAATAAAAGTCTGAATAATAAAAAATTTCGTCGTTTTATGCTGTTTCCGCGTTAAAACGCAGATTAAAAGCTCAAAAAACGTGCTGTTTTGCCAAAATAAGCATTTTCAAGCATTTTAGATTGTTGAAATCGTTTAAATAGAAGCAATATTAATAAAAAAACGAATAATGCGTACCTCCGTCATTTTATGCTGTTTTACGCGTTAAAACGCCAACGTCCCCGATCGTTGAAATCGTTCAAATAGACGCAATATTAATAAAAAAAGAATAATAAAAATTTGTCGTTTTTATGCTGTTTTACGCGTTAAACGCAGATTAAAGCTCAAAAACGTGCTGTTTTGCTAAAATAGCATTTTCAAGTATTTTAGATCGTTGGAAATCGTTCAAATAGAAGCAATATTAATAAAACGAATAATAAAAATTCTCGTCGTTTATGTTGTTTTACGCGTTAATACGGTGATTAAAAGCTCAAAAACGTGCTGTTTTGCTGCTAAAATAAGCATTTTCAAGCATTTTTGATCGTTGAAATCGTTCAAATAGACGCAATATTAATAAAAACGAATAATAAAAATTTCGTCGTTTTATGTTGTTTTTACGCGTTAAAAACGTATATCAAAGCTCAAAACGTGCTGTTTTGCTAAAATAAGCATTTTCAAGCATTTTAGATCGTTGAAATCGTTTAAATAGTAGCTAAATATTAATAAAACCACACAAAAAAATCTTCGTCATTTTTATGCTGTTTTACGCGTTAAAACGCAGATTAAAGCTCAAAACGTGCTGTTTTGCTAAAAATAAGCATTTTCAAGCATTTTAGATCGTTGAATCGTTCAAATAGAAGCAAGATTAATAAAAACGTGAATAATAAAAAATTCGTCGTTTTATGTTGTTTTACGCGTTAAAACGCAGATTAAAGCTCAAACGTGCTATTTTGCTAAAATAAGCATTTTCAAGCATTTTGTGATCGCTGGAAATCGTTCAAATAGACGCAATAATAAAAACGAATAATAAAAAATTCGTCGTTTTATGCTGTTTTACGCGTTAAAACGCAGATTAAAAGCCTCACAAACGCTGTTTTGCTAAAATAAGCATTTTCAAGCATTTTAGATCGTTGAAATCGTTCAAATAGAAGTAATACGAATAAAAAAACGAATAAGAAAAATTCCCTGTCGTTTTGCTGTTTTCCGCGTTAAAACGTAGATTAAAGCTCAAACGTGCTGTTTTATAAAATAAGCATTTTCAAGCATTTTAGATTGCTGAAATTGCTTAAATAGAAGCAATATTAATAAAACGAATAATAAAAAATTCGTCATTTTTATGCTGCTTTACGCGTTAAAACGCAGATTAAAAGCTCAAAACGTGCTGTTTTGCTAAAATAAGCATTTTCGCTATTTTAGATCAACAAGCTGAAAATCGTTCAAATAGACGGCTATTAATAAAAAAGAATAATAAAATTTGTCGTTTTATGTTGTTTTACGCGTTAAAACGCAGATTAAAGCTCAAAAAACGTGCTGTTTTGCTAAAATAAGCATTTTCAAGTACTTTAGATCGCTGAAATCGTTCAAATAGAAGTACATTACAAAAAAAACGAATAATAAAAAATTCCCTGTCGTTTTTATGTTGTTTTACGCGTTAATACGCAGATTAAAAGCTCAAAACGTGCTGTTTTATAAAATAAGCATTTTCAAGCATTTTTGATCGTTGAAATCGTTCAAATAGACGCAATATTAATAAAACGAATAATAAAAATTTCGTCGTTTTTATGCTGTTTTATGTTAAAACGCAGATTAAAGCTCAAACGTGCGCTGTTTTGCTAAAATAAGCATTTCAGCAGCCTAGATCGTTGAAACTGTTCAAATAGTGCCAATATTAATAAAAAAACGAATAATAAAAATTCGTCGCCTTTATGTTGTTTGCTGGTAAACGCAGATTAAAGCTCAAAACGTGCTGTTTTGCTAAAATAAGCATTTTCAAGCATTTTAGATCGTTGAAATCGTTTAAATAGAAGCTAACATAATAAAACGAATAATAAAATAAATTCGTCATTTTATGCTGTTTTACGTTAAAACGTAGATTAAAGCTCAAAACGCGCTGTTTTGCTAAAATAAGTATTTTCAAGCATTTTAGATCGTTGAAATCGTTCAAATAGAAGCAAAGATTAATAAAAAAACGAATAATAAAAATCTTCGTCGTTTTTATGCTGTTTTACGCGTTAAAACGCAGATTAAAAGCTCTCCAAAACGTGTTGTTTTTGCTAAAATAAGCATTTTCAAGCATTTTAGATCGTTGAAATCGTTCAAATAGAAGCAATATTACTAAAAACGAATAATAAAATTTCGTCATGTTGTTTTACGCGTTAATACGCAGATTAAAGCTCAAACGTGCTGTTTTGCTAAAATAAGCATTTTCAAGCATTTTGATCGTTGAAACCTGTTAAATAGACGCGCAATATTAATAAAAAAACGAATAATAAAAATTCCTCGTCGTTTTATGCTGTTTGGCGTTAAAACGCAGATTGTGCTCAAAACGTGCTGGTTTTGCTAAAATAAGCATTTTCAAGCATTTTAGATCGTTGAAATCGTTCAATAGAAGCAATATTAATAAAAACGAATAATAAAAAAAATTGTCGTTTTATGCTGTTTTCTACGGCAAGTTAAAATGCAGATTAAAAGCTCAAACGTGCTGTTTTGCTAAAATAAGTATTTTCAAGCATTTTAGGATCGTTGGAAATTGCCGAATAGCTAGCTATTAAAACGAATAATAAAAAAATCTGTCATTTTTATGTTGTTTTACGCGTTAAAACGCAGATTAAAGCCTTCAAAACGCTGTTTTGCTAAAATGTAAGCATTTCGCGCACGGTAGATCGCTGAAATCGTCTCAAAATAGAAGCAAGATTAATAAAAACGAATAATGCAAATCTGTCGTTTTATGCTGCTCTTTACGCGTTAAAACGCAGATTAAAGCCTCAAACGCCGTTTTGCTAAAATAAGCATCTTTCAAGCATTTCAGATCGCTGAAATCGTTCAAATAGACGCGCAATATTAATAAAAACGAATCATAAAAATTCGTCGTTTTATGCTGCTCACGCGTTAAAAAACGCAGATTGCTTTTCCAAAACGTGCTGCGTTTTGCTAAAATAAGTACTTTTCAAGCATTTTAGATCGTTGAAATCGTCTCAAATAGAAGCATATGAATAAAAAACGAATAATAAAAAAATTTCGTCGTTTTATGCTGTTTCTACGCGTTGGAAACGCAGATTAAAGCTCAAAAACGTGCTGTTTGGCTAAAATAAGCATTTTCAAGCATTTTAGACGTTGAAATCGTTTAAATAGAAGCAATATTAATAAAAAAAACGAATAATGTAAAAATTCGTCATTTTATGCTGTTTTACGCGTTAAAACGCAGATTAAAGCTCAAAACGTGCTGTTTTGCTAAAAATAAGCATTTTCAAGCATTTCAGATCGTTGAAATCGTCTTTCAACAGACGTGCAATATTAATAAAAACGTGAATAATAAAAATTTCGTCGTTTTATGTTGTTTTACGCGTTAAAACTGCTGATTACCAAAAACGTGCTGTTTTGCTAAAAATTCAGTACTTCATGCCATTTTAGATCGTTGAAATCGTTCAAATAGACGCAATATTAATAAAAAAGAATAATAAAAATTTGTCGTTTTTATGCTGTTTTACGCGTTAAACGCAGGATTAAAAGCTCAAAAACGTGCTGTTTGCTAAAATACATTTCAAGCATTTTAGATCGCTGAATCGTTCAAATAGAAGCAATATTAATAAAAAACGAATAATAAAAATTTCTGTCGTTTTATGCTGGTTTACGCGTTAAAACGCGCAGATTAACGCTCAAAACGTGCGCTGGGTTTTAAAAATAAGCATTTTCGGCATTTTAGATCGTTGAAATCGTTCAAATAGGAAGCAATATTAATAAAAAAACGAATAATAAAAAATTCGTCGTTTTATGCTGTTTTACGCGCTAAGTACCCAGATTAAAGCTCAAACGTGCTGTTTTGCTAAAAATAAGCATTTTCGCTACTAGAATGTTGAAATCGTTTAAATAGAAGCAATATTAATAAAAACGAATAATAAAAAATTCGTCATTTTATAAGCTGTTTTACGCGTTAAAACGCAGATTAAAGCTCAAAACGCGCTGTTTTGCTAAAAATGTAAGTATTTTCAAGCATTTTAAATCGTTGAAATCGTTCAAATAGAAGCAAGATTAATAAAAACGAATAATAAAAATTCGTCGTTTTTATGTTGTTTTACGTTAAAATCGCGATTAAAGCTCTCAAAACGTGCTGTTTGCTAAAATAAGTATTTCGGGCATTTAGACGTTGAAATCGTTCAAATAGAAGCTAATATTAATAAAAACGAATAATAAAAAATCTGTCGTTTTATGCTGCTTCACGCGTTAAAAACGCAGATTGCGCTCAAAACGTGCCGTTTTGCTGCTAAAATAAGCATTTTCGCTACTTTTGATCGTTGAAATCGTTCAAATAGACGGCGATTAATAGTAAAAAAACGAATAATAAAAAATTCGGCGTTTTTATGCTGTTTTACGCGTTAAAACGCAGATTAAAGCTCAAAACGTGCCGGTTTTGCTGCTAAAATAAAGGCTTTCAAGCATTTTAGATTGTTGAAATCGTTCAAATAGCTAAATATGAATAAAACCAATAGCCAAAAAAATTCTCGTCGTTTTATGCCAATTTTACGCGTTAAAACGTGGGCAGATTAAAAAAGCTCAAAACGTGCTGTTTCGCTAAAAATAAGCATTTTCAAGCATTTTAGATTGCTGGAAATCGTTTAAATAGTGGCTTTTCAATATTAATAAAAGCGAATAATAAAAAAATTCGTCATTTTATGCCGCCTACGCAAGTTAAAACGCAGATTAAAGCCTTCAAACGTGCTGTTTTGCCAAAAATGGCATTTTCAAGCATTTTAGATCGTTGAAATCGTCTCAAATAGACGCACAATATTAATAAAAAACGAATAATAAAATTCTCGTCGTTTTATGCTGCTACGCCAAACGCTGATTAAAAGCTCAAAACGTGCTGTTTTATGTTAAAATTAGCATTTTCAAGCATTTTAGATCGTTGAAATCGTCTGCCAATAGATGGGCTATTAATAAAAAAACGAATAATAAAAATTTGTCGTTTTATGCTGTTTTACAAGTGTTAAACGCAGATTAAAGCTCAAACGCATTTTCAAGCATTTTAGATCGTTGAAAATCGTCTTCAAATAGAAGCTAAATATTAATAGAAAAACGAATAATAAAAAATTCTCGTCGTTTTGTTGCTCTTACGCGTTAAACGCAGATTAAAGCTCAAAACGTGCTGTTTTGCTAAAATAAGCATTTTCAAGCATGTTAGATCGTTGAAATCGTTCAAATAGACGCGCAATATTAATAAAAAACGAATAATAAAAATTTCGTCGTTTTATGTTGTTTTACGCGTTAAAAACGCAGATTAAAAGCTCAAAAACGCTGTTTTGCTAAAATAAGCATTTTCAAGCATTTTAGATCGTTGAAATCGTTCAAATAGAGTAATATTAATAAAAAACGAATAATAAAAATTCGTCGTTTTATGTTGTTTTACGCGTTAAAACGTAGATTAAAAGCTCAAAACGTGCTGTTTTGCTAAAATAAGCATTTTCAAGCATTTTAGATCGTTGAAATCGTTTTAAATAGAAGCAATATTAATAAAACGAATAATAAAAATCTTCGTCATTTTATGCTGCTCTTTACGCGTTAAAACGCAGATTAAAAGCTCAAACGTGTGCTGTTTTGCTAAATAAGCATTTTCAAGCATTTTAGATCGTTGAAATCGTTCAAATAGTAGCAATATTAATAAAAACGAATAATCTGTCGTTTTTATGTTTTTACGCGCTTTTAAACGTAAGTAGATTAAAGCTCAAAACGTGCTGTTTTGCTAAAATAAGTATTTTCAAGCATTTTAGATCGTTGGAATGTTCAAATAGAAGCAATATTAATAAAAACGAATAATAAAAATTCGTCGTTTTTATGCTGTTTTACGCGTTACAACGCAGATTAAAGCTCAAAACGTGCTGTTTTGCTAAAATAAGCATTTTCAAGCATTTTAGATCGCTGGAAATCGTTCAAATAGACGTGCAATATTAATAAAAACGAATAATAAAAAAAATTCGTCGTTTTAGGCTGTTTTACGCGTTAAAACGCAGATTAAAAGCTCAAACGTGCAGTTTTGCTAAAAATAAGCATTTTCGCCATTTCCAGATCGCTGAAATCGTTCAAATAGAAGTAATATGAATAAAAAACGAATAATAAAAATTTCGTCGTTTTTATGCTGTTTTACGCGTTAAACGCAGATTGCGCCTCAAAACGTGCTGTTTTGCTGCTAAAATAAGCATTTTCAAGCATTTTAGATTGTTGAAATCGTTTAAATAGAAGCAATATTAATAAAAACGAATAATAAAAATTCGTCATTTTTATGCTGTTTTACGCGTTAAAACGCAGATTAAAGCCTCAAACGTGCTGTTTTGCTGCCAAAATAAGCATTTTCAAGCATTTTAGATCGCCGGAAATCGCCCCGGCCAGACGCAATATTATTAATAAAAACGAATAATAAAATTCTGTCGTTTTATGCTGTTTTACGCGTTAAAACGCTGATTAAAGCTCAAACGTGCTGTTTTGCTAAAATTAGCATTTTCAAGCATTTTAGATCGTTGAAATCGTTCAAATAGACGCACATAATAAAAATCGAATAATAAAAAATTTGTCGTTTTATGCTGTTTTACGTTAAAACGCAGATTAAAGTTCAAAACGTGCTGTTTTGCTAAAATAAGCATTTTCAAAGTATTTTAGATCGTTGAAATCGTCTTAAATATGAAGCAATATTAATAAAAAAACGAATAATAAAAAATTTCGTCGTTTTATGTTGCTTCATGCGTTAAAACGCAGATTAAAAGCTCAAAACGTGCTGTTTTGCCGCTAAAATAAGCATTTCAGCACGACATCGTTGAAATCGTTCAAATAGACGCGCAATATTAATAAAACGAATCATAAAAATTCGTCGTTTTTAGTGCTGCCGTTTTACGCGTTATTAAAACGTAGATTAAAGCTCAAAACGTGCTGCTTTGCTAAAATAAGCATTTTCAAGCATTTCAGATCGTTGAAATCGTTCAAATAGACGCAATATTAATAAAACGAATAATAAAATTTCGTCGTTTTATGCTGTTTTACGCGTAAACCGCTGATTAAAGCTCAAAAAACGTGCTGTTTTGCTAAATAAAATTTACAAGCATTTTAGATCGTTGAAATCGTTCAAATAGACGCAATATTAATAAAAAAGAATAATAAAAATTTGTCGTTTTATGTTGTTTTACGCGTTAAAACGCAGATTAAAAGCCTTCAAAAACGTGCTGGTTTGCTACAAAAATATGACTTTCAAGCATTTTAGACGTTGAAAACGTTCAAATAGAAGCAATATTAATAAAAAACGAATAATAAAAAATTCCCCGTTTTATGCTGTTTTACGCGTTAAAACGCAGATTAAAGCTCAAAACGTGCTGTTTTGCTAAAATAAGACCCTTCAAGCATTTTAGATCGTTGGAATCGTTCAAATAGAAGCAATATTAATAAAAAACGAATAATAAAAATTCGTCGTTTTATGCTGTTTTACGCGTTAAACGCAGATTAAAGCTCAAAACGTGCTGTTTTGTTGCTAAAATAAGTATTTTCAAGCATTTTAGATCGTTGAAATCAAGTAACAGAAGCAAATATTAATAAAACGAATAATAAAAAAATTCGTCATTTTATGCTGTTTTACGCGTTAAAACGCAGATTAAAAGCTCAAAACGTGCTGTTTTGCTAAAATAAGCATTTTCGCCATTTTAGGATCGTTGAAATCGTTCAAATAGGAAGCAAGATTAATAAAAACGAATAATAAACGTTGTTTTACGCGTTAAAACGCAGATTAAAAGCTCAAAACGTGCTGTTTTGCTAAAATAAGAATTTTCAAGCATTTTAGATCGTTGAAATCGTTCAAACAGCTTAAATATTAATAAAACGAATAACAAAAAATTCGTCGCTTTGCGTTGCCTTACGCGCGTACCAGATTAAAGCTCAAAACGCGCTGTTTTGCTAAAAATAAGCATTTTCAAGCATTTTGATCGTTGAAATCGTTCAAATAGACGCAATATTAATAAAAACGAATAATAAAAATTCGTCGTTTTATAAGCTGTTTTACGCGTTAAACGCAGGATTAAAGCTCAAAACGTGCTGTTTTGGCAAAATAAGCATTTTCAAGCATTTTACCGTTGAAATCGTTCAAATAGAAGCAATATGAATAAAAACGAACAATAAAAATTTCGTCGTTTTATGCTGTTTTACGCGTTAAACGCAGATTAAAAGCTCAAAACGTGCTGTTTTGCTAAAATTAGCATTTTCAAGCATTTTAGATCGTTGAAATCTTTTCAAATAGACGCAATATTTAAAAAATCGAATAATAAAAATTTGTCGTTTTTATGCTGTTTTACGCGTTAAAACGCAGATTAAAGCTCAAAACGTGCTTTTTTTGCTAAAATAAGCATTTTCAAGCATTTTAGATCGTTGAAATCGTTCAAATAGAAGCAATATTAATAAAAACGAATAATAAAATTTCGTCGTTTTTATGCTTTTTTATGCGTTAAAACGCAGATTAAAGCTCAAAACGTGCTGTTTTGCTAAAATAAGCATTTTCAAGCTTTTTTAGATCGTTGAAATCGTTCAAATAGACGCAATATTAATAAAACGAATCAAAAAAAATTCGTCGTTTTTATGCTGTTTTACGCGTTAAAACGCAGATTAAAACTCAAAACGTGCTGTTTTGCTAAAAAAAAGCTTTTTTCAAGCTTTTTTAGATCGTTGAAATCGTTCAAATAGACGCAATATTAATAAAAAACGAATAATAAAAATTTCGTCGTTTTATGCTGTTTTACGCGTTAAACCGCTGATTAAAGCTCAAAACGTGCTGTTTTGCTAAAATTAGCATTTACAAAGCATTTTGATCGTTGAAATCGTTCAAATAGACGCAATATTAATAAAAAGAATAATAAAAAATTTGTCGTTTTATGCTGTTTTACGCTTTAAAAACGCAGATTAAAACTCAAAACGTGCTGTTTTGCTAAAATAAGCATTTTCAAGCATTTTAGATCGTTGAAATCGTTCAAATTGAAGACAAGATTAATAAAAACGAATAATAAAATTTCGTCGTTTTTATGCTGTTTAACGCGTTAAAACGCGATTAAAGCTCAAAACGTGCTGTTTTGCTAAATAAGCATTTTCAGCATCGATCGAAATCGTTCAAATAGAAGCAAATAATTAATAAAAACGAATAATAAAAAATTCGTCGTTTTTATAAGCGTTTAAGCTTAAAACGCAGATTAAAGCTCAAAACTTGTGCTGTTTTGCTAAAATAAGCATTTTCAAGCATTTTGATCAGTTGAAAACGATTAAAATAGACGTCATTTTAATAAAACGTAATAATAAAAAATTAAAGTCGATTTTTAGCTGTTTTACGCGTAAAAACGCAGATTAAAGCTAAACGTGCTGTTTTGCTAAAATTAGCATTTTAACGCATTTAGATCGTTGAAATCGTTCAAAACGACAATATTAATAAACGAATAATAAAATTTTGTCGTTTTAATGCTGTTTACGCGTTAAAACGCAGATTAAAAGTAAAATGCGTTTTGCTAAATAAGCATTTTAAGCATTTTAATCTAAATCTTAATGAAAATAAATTAAAAACGATTTTAATCAGTTTCGTCGTTATTAGCGATTTAAACTTAAAACGCGATTAACTCAAAATGCTTTCGTTTTGCTAAAATAGCATTTCAAGCATTTTGCAATGTTAAATCTTAAATGACGTAATTATAAAACTAATAAAAATTTATCAACTATGTAATTACGCGTTTAAAGCGTTAAGCTAAAACGGTTTTTGCTAAAATAAGCATTTTCAAAAAGCATTTTAGTTGTTAAATCGTTCAACAAAGACAATATTAATAAAAACGAATAATAAAAATTCGTCGTTTTTATTTTCGCGTTAAAACGTTAAAAGCTCAAAACTGCTTTTTAAAATAAGCATTTTCAAGCATTTTAGATCGTTGTAAATCGTTAAAAGAAGCAATATTAATAAAAACGAATAATAAAAATTTCGTTTTTATGCTTTATTAAACGCGTTAAAACAGATTAAAACAAAATGCTGTTTTTCAAAATAAATTTTAAGCATTTTAAGATCTTAAACGTTCAATAACGCAATATATAAAAATAATAATTAAATCGTGTTTTTAAACTATTTACGCGTTAAAAAATAAAAATTTCAAAACGTGTTATTTTGCTTAAATAAGCGATTTTAAACATATTAGATTTGAAAAGTTCGATTTTAGAATATTAAAGCAATACGAAAAATTATCAAAACGTTTTTATATTTTTACCGTTTTAAGCAGTTTAAGCTTAAAACGTCGTTTTAGCTCAAATTATTAACATTTAAGCATTTTCAGATTTTAAATCGTTTAAACGATTTAAAAAACAATTAATAAAAATCGTATTTTATAGCTGTTTTGCGTTAAAACGCAGATTAAAGCTCTCAAATGCTGTTTTACTAAAATAAGCATTTTCAAGCATTTTAGCTGTTGAAATCGTTCAAATAGAGCAATATATAAAAAATAAAAATTTCGTCGTTTTTATGCTGTTTTACGCGTTTAAAGCGATTAAACTCAAAACGTAACTGTTTTGCTAAAATAAGCATTTTCAAGCATTTTAGATCGTTGAAAAACGCAATATTAAAAAACGAATAATAAAAATTTGTTTTATCGTTTTGTTAAACGCGTTAAAACGCTAAATTAAAGCTAAACTGCTGTTTTGCTAAAATAAGCATTTTCAATTTGATCGTTGAAATCGTTCAAATAGAAGCAATATGAATAAAAAACGAATAATAAAAATTTGCCGTTTTATGTGTTTACGCGTTAAAACGCAGATTAAAAGCTCAAAGTGCTGTTTTGCTAAAATAAGCATTTTCAAGCATTTTAGATTGCTGAAATCGTTTAAATAGAAGCAATATTAATAAAAACGAATAATAAAAAATTCCATTTTTATGCTGTTTTACGCGTTAAAACGCGATTAAAGCTCAAAACGTGCTGTTTCTAAAAGCATTTTCAAGCATTTTAGATCGTTGAAATCGTTCAAATAGACGCAATAATAATAAAAACGAATAATAAAAATTTCGTCGTTTTTATGCTGTTTTACGCGTTAAAGCGCAGAATAAAGCTCAAAAGAACGTGCTGTTTTGCGCAAAATAAGCATTTTCGAGCGCGCGCAGATTGTTGAAATCGTTCCAAATAGAAGCAATATTAATAAAAACGAATAATAAAATTCGTCGTTTTAGGCGCATTTTACGCGTTAAAACGCAGATTAATGCTCAAAACGTGCTGTTTTGCTGAAATAAAATTTTCAGCATTTAGATCCGTTAATCGTTCAAATAGACGCAATATTAATAAAAACGAATAAAAATTTTCGTCATTTTTATGCTGTTTACGCGTTAAAACGCAGATTAAAGCTCAAACGTGCTGTTTTAGCACAAAATAAACATTTTCAAGCATTTTAGATCGTTGAAATCGTTCCGATAGACGCATATTGGCAAAACGAATAATAAAAATTTCGTCGTTTTTATGCTGTTTTACGCGTTAAAACGCAGAATAAAACTCAAAACGTGCTGTTTTGCTAAAATAAGCATTTTCGAAAACATTTTAGATCGTTGAAATCGTTCAAATGAAACAATATTAATAAAAAACGAATAATGAAAAATTCGTCGTTTTATGCTGTTTACGCGTTAAAACGCAGATTAAAGCTCAAAACACGTGCTGTTTGCTTCCATAAGCATTTTCAAGCATTTTAGATCGTTGAAATCGTTCAAATAGACGCAATATTAATAAAAACGAATAGTAAAAAATTCGTCGTTTTTTATGCGCATTTTACGCGTTAAAACGCAGATTAAAGCTCAAACGTGCGCATTTTTGCTAAAATAAACATTTCAAGCATTTTAGATCGTTGAAATCGTTTTAAATAAACGTATTATGCGCGAATAATAAAAAAATTCGTCACATTTTTTATGCTGTTTTTACGCGTTAAAACGCAGATTAAAACTCAAAACGTGCTGTTTTGCTAAAATAAGCATTTTCAAGCATTTTAGATCGTTGAAATCGTTCAAATGGGACGCAGTAATAAAAACGAATAGTAAAAAATTTCGTCGTTTTTATGCTGACGCGTTAAACGCAGAATAAAGCTTTCAAAACGATGGTACTGTTTTGCTAAAATAAGCATTTTCAAGCATTTTGAATGGGTGAATCGTTCAAATAGAAGCAATAGTAATAAAAACGAATAATAAAACATTCGTCGTTTTTATGCGGTTTTACGCGTTAAAGCGCAGATTAAAGCACTCAAAACGGCGCATTTTGCGCTAAAATAAGCATTTTCAAGCATTTTGAATCGTTGAAATCACGTTTGACAGACGCAATAATAATAAAAACGAATAATAAAATTTCGTCGTTTTATGCTGTTTTACGCGTTAAAACGCAGAATAAAGCTCAAAAACGATGCTGGTTTGCGAAAATAAGCATTTTCAAGCATTTTAGATCGTTGAAATCGTTCAAATAAACAATATTAATAAAAACGAATAATAAAAATTCGTCGTTTTATGCTGTTTTGAGCGTTAAAACGCGCAGATTAAAGCTCAAAACGTGCTGTTTTGCTAAAATAAGGCATTTTCAAGCATTTTTATATCGTTGAAATCGTTCAAATAGACGCAATATTAATAAAAACGAACAATAAAAATTTCGTCGTTTTTATGCTGTTTTACGCGTTAAAACGCAGATAAAACTCAAAACGTTGCTGTTTTTTGCTTTCGCGACAGCATTTTCAAGCATTTTAGATCGTTGAAATCGTTCAAATAGACGCAATATTAATAAAAAACGACTAATAAAAATTCGTCGTTTTATGCTGTTTACGCGAATTAAAACGCGAATGCAAAGCTCAAAACGTGCTGTTTTTTGCTAAAATAAGCGCATTTTCAAGCATTCTAGATCGTTGAAATCGTTTCCGAAATAGAGAAACAATATGAATAAAAACGAATAATATTAAAAATTTCGTCGTTTTTAATGCTGTTTTACGCGTTAAAACGCAGATTAAAAGCTCAAAACGTGCAGTTTTGCTAAAATAAGCATTTTCAAGCATTTTAGATCGTTGAAATCTAAATAGAAGCAATATTAATAAAAACGAATGATAAAAAATTTGATATTTTTTTTGTAACTTGTTTTTACGCGTTAAAACGCAGATTAAAGCTCAAAACGTGCTGTTTTGCTAAAATGTCGGCATTTTGAAGCATTTTAGATCGTTGAAATCGTTCCAAATGGACGCAATATTAATAAAAACGAATAATAAAATTTCGTCGTTTTATGCTGTTTTACGCGTTAAAACGCAAAGAATAAAACTCAAAACGTGCTGTTTGCTGAATAAGCATTTTCAAGCATTTTAGATCGTTGAAATCGTTCAAATGAAGCAATAATAATAAAAAACGAATAATAAAAATTCGTTGTTTTATGCTGTTTTACGCGTTAAAACGCAGATTAAAGCTCAAAACGTGCTGTTTTGCTAAAATAAGCATTTTCAAGCATTTTAGATCGTTGAAAATCACGTTTTAAATAAGTAATATTAATAAAAACGAATAATAAAAAAAATCGTCATTTTTATGCACTGTTTTTACGCGTTAAACGCAGATTAAAGCTCAAAACGTGCTGTTTTGCTAAAATAAGCATTTTTCAAACATTTTTAGATCGTTGAAATCGTTCAAATGGACGCAATATTAATAAAACGAATAGTAAAAATTTCGTCGTTTTATGCTGTTTACCCGTTAAAACGCAGAATAAAAGCTCAAAACGTGCTGTTTTGCTAAATAAGCATTTTCAAGCATTTTGAATAAATTTGAAATCGTTTCAAATAGAAGCAATATTAATAAAAACGAATAATAAAACATTCGTCGTTTTTATGCTGTTTTACGCGCGTTAAAACTCAGATTAAAAGCTCAAAACGTGCTGTTTTGCTAAAATAAGCATTTTTCAAGCTTTTTTAGATCGTTGAAATCGTTCAAATAGACGCAATATTAATAAAAACGAATAATAAAAATTTCGTCGTTTTTGTACTGTTTTACGCGTTAAAACGCAGAATAAAACTCAAAACGTGCAGTTTTTGCTAAAATAAGCATTTTCAAGCATTTTTAGATCGTTGAAATCGTTCAAATAGAAGCAATATTAATAAAAACGAATAATAAAAATTTCTAGTCGTTTTTATGCTGTTTACCTTGTTAAAACGCAGAATAAAACTCAAAACGTGCTGTTTTGCTAAAATAAGCATTTTCAAGCATTTTAGATCGTTGAAATCGTTCAAATAGACGCAATATTAATAAAAACGACTAATAAAAATTCGTCGTTTTAATAACATTTACGCGTTAAAACGCAGATTAAAACTCAAAACGTGCTGTTTTTGCTAAAATAAGCATTTTCAAGCATTTTAGATCGTTGAAATCGTTCAAATGGACGCAATATTAATAAAAAACGAATAATAAAAAAATTTCGTCGTTTTATGCTGTTTACGCGTTAAAACGCAGAATAAAGCTCAAAACGTGCTGTTTTGCTAAAATAAGCATTTTCAAGCATTTTAGATCGTTGAAATCGTTCAAATAGGAAGCAATAATAAAAACGAATAATAAAAATCGTTGTTTTGTGCTGTTTTACGCGTTAAAACGCAGATTAAAAACTCAAAACGTGCAGTTTGCTAAAATAAACATTTTCAAGCACATTTTAGATCGTTGAAATCGTTTAAATAGAAGCAATATTAATAAAAACGAATAATAAAAAGGGCTAGATTTGTTTTATGCTGTTTACGCGTAAAACGCAGATTAAACTCAAAACGTGCTGTTTTGCTAAAATAAGCATTTTCAAAGCATTTTAGATCCCGTTAGAAATCGTTCAAAATAGAACTAATGTAATAAAAACGAATAATAAAAAATCGTTTTGTGCTGTTTTACGCGTTAAAACGCAGATTAAAACTCAAAACGTGCTGTTTTGCTAAAATAAAGCATTTTCAGCATTTTGAATCGTTGAAATCACGTTCAAATAAACGCAATATTAATAAAAACGAATAATAATTTCGTCGTTTTTTATCTGCTGTTTTACGCGTTAAAACGCGCAGAATAAAACTCAAAACGTGCTGTTTGCTAAAATAAGCATTTTCAAGCATTTTTAGATCGTTGAAATCGTTCAAATAGAAGCAATATTAATAAAGAACGAATAATACAAAAAATTCGTCGTTTTATGCGCTTGTTTTACGCGTTAAACGCAGATTAAAACTCAAAACATTAGCATTTTTGCTAAAATAAGCATTTTAGATCGTTGAAATCGTTCAGAATAGACGCAATATTAATAAAAACGAATGATAAAATTCGTCGTTTTTTATGCTGTTTTTACGCGTTAAAACGCAGATTAAAGCTCAAAACAGGCTGTTTTGCTTAAAATAAACATTTTCAAGCATTTTAGATCATTGGAAATCGTTCAAATAGAAGCAATATTAATAAAAACGAATAATAAAAATTTCGTCGTTTTTATGCTGTTTTACGCGCGTTAAAACGCGGAATAATCAAAACGTGCTGTTTTGCTTTAAAATAAGCATTTTTCAAGCATTTTACAGATCGTTGAAATCGTTCAAATAGAAGCAATATTAATAAAAACGAATAATAAAAATTCGTTGTTTTTATGCTTTATTTTACGCGTTAAAACGCAGTTAAAAGCTCAAAACGTGCTGTTTTGCGCTGAAATAAGCATTTTCAAGCATTTTTTAGATCGTTGAAATCGTTTTAAATAGAAGCAATATTACTAAAAACGAATAATAAAAATTCGTCATTTTTATGCTGTTTTACGCGTTAAAACGCAGATTAAGCTCAAAACGTGCTGTTTTGCTAAAATAAGCATTTTCAAGCATTTTTGATCGTTGAAATCGTTCAAATAGACGCAATATTAATAAAAACGAATAATAAAATTTCGTCGTTTTATGCTGTTTTACGCGTTAAAACGCAGAATAAAGCTCAAAACGTGCTGTTTTGTAAAATAAGCATTTTCAAGCATTTTAGATCGTTGAAATCGTTCAAATAGAAGCAATATTAATAAAAACGAATAATAAAAATTCGTCGTTTTTATGCTGTTTACGCGTTAAAACGCAATTTAAAGCTCAAAACGTGCTGTTTTTGCTAAAATAAGCTTTCAAGCATTTTTAAATCGTTGAAATCGTTCAAATAGACGCAATATTAATAAAAAACGAATAATAAAAAAAATTCGTCGTTTTTATGCTGTTTACGCGTTAAAGCGCAGATTACCGCGGCTCAAAAACGGTTGCTGTTTTTTGCACAAAATAAGCATTTTCAAGCATTTTAGATCGTTGAAATCGTTCAAAAGAAAATATTAATAAAAACGAATAAAAAAAAAAATTCGTCGTTTTTTTATGCACGCGTTAAAGCGTTTAAAAAGCCAAAACGTTGTTTTGTTTAAAAACATTTTCAAGCATTTTAATCGTTGAAATCTTCCCAAATGACGCAATAAAATAAAAACGAAAAAAAAAATTTCGTCGTTTTATGCGTTTTCGCGTTAAAACGCTGATTAAAGCTCAAAACGTGCTGTTTTGCTAAAATAAGCATTTTCAAGCATTTTAGATCGTTGAAATCGTTCAAATAGAAGCAATATGAATAAAAACGAATAATAAAAATTTGTCGTTTTATGCTGTTTTACGCGTTAAAACGCAGATTAAACTCAAAACGTGCTGTTTTGCTAAAATAAGCATTTTCAAGCATTTTAATCGTTGAAATGTTCAAATAGAACCAATATTAATAAAAACGAATAATTAATTTACGCGTTTTAATGCTGTTTACGCGTTAACACGCAGAATTAAAGCTCAAAACGTGCTGTTTGCTAAAATAAAGATTTTCAAGACATTTTAGATAAATTTGTCGTTCAAATAAAAGCAATATTAAAACGAATAATAATAAACTGCTCGTTTTTATGCTGTTTTACGTTAAAACGCAGATTAAAGCTCAAAACGTGCTGTTTTGCTAAAATAATCATTTTCAACATTTTAGATCGTGAAATTCTTAAATAGACGAATATTAAGTTAAAACGAAATAAAAATTTCGTCATTTTTTGCGATTTAGCTTTTAACAATTAAAGCTCAAAAGTTGTTTCAAAATAAGCATTTTACAAGCATTATAAATCGTTTAATCTTTGCGTTAAACGCAATTAAAAGCAAAACGTTACTAAAAAATGCTTTTATGCTGTTTTACGCGTTAAACGCAGAATAAAACTAAAACGAGCTGTTTTGCTAAAAAACATTTCAAGCATTTTAGATTCGCGTTAAAACGCAAATAAAGCAAAAGTAAAACGAATAAAAAAATTTTCGTTTTATGCTGTTTACGCGTTAAAAGACGATTAAATCAAAAACGTATTTTGCTAAAATAAGCGATTTTCAATTTTGTTAAAGCTGAAAATGTTCAAAAGACGCAATATTAATAAAAACGAATGTAAAAATTTCGTTTTTATGCTGTTTTACGCGTTAAAAGCAGATTAAAAGCTCAAAACGTGCTGTTTTCTAAAATAAGCATTTTCAGCTTTAAATCGTTGAAATCGTTCAAATAGAAGCAATATTAATAAAAACGAATAATTAAGATTTTACGTTTCTTACTTGTTTACGCTTTAAAAACGCAATTAAAGCTCAAATTGTTGTTTTACGTTAAAATAAGCATTTCAAGATTTTAGATCGTTAAATCGCTTTAAAAGACGCAATATTAATAAAACGATAATAAAATTCATTTTTAATGCTTTTGCGCTTAAAACGCTGATTTAAGTTCAAAACGTGATGTTTTGCAAAATAAAGCTTTTTCAAGCATTTTAGATCGTTAAAATCGTTCAAATAGAAGAATTAATAAAACGAATAATAAAATTTTTTGTTTTATGTTGTTTTACGCGTTAAAACGCGTTTAAAAGCTAAAAAGGGCTGTTTTGCTAAAATAAGCTTTTTTCAAGCATTTTAGATCGTTAAAATCGTTCAAATGGGAGGGCGAAATTATTAATAAAACGAATAAAAAAAAATTTCGTCGTTTTATGCTTTTTTACGCGTTAAAACGCAAAATTAAAGCCCCAAACGTGTGTTTTCTAAAATAAGCATTTTCAAGCTTTTTAATTTTGTTGAAATCGTTCAAAGCCACATTAAAAAAAAACGAATAAAAAAAAATCTGTCTTTTTTATGTTTTTTTACGCGTTCCGGATTAAAGTTTTCAAAACGTGCTGTTTTGCTAAATAAGCATTTTCAAGCATTTTAGATCGGGAAATCGTTCAAATAAAAGCAATTTTAAAAAAAACGAATAAAAAAATTTCGTTTTTTATGTTGTTTTACCTTTTAAAAACGCAGTTTAAAAAGCTCAAAAGGGCTGTTTTGTTTAAAATAAGCATTTTCAAGCATTTTGATCGGGGAAATCGTTCAAATAGAGGGCAATATTAAAAAAAACGAATAATAAAAATTTCGTCTTTTTTATGCTTTTTTACGCTTTAAAAAAGGGGGGGAAAAAACCCTAAAAACGTTGTTTTTTTAAAAATAAGCTTTTTTCAAGCTTTTTAGTTTGTTAAAAATCGTTTAAAATAAAATTTAAATATTAAAAAAAAACGAATAAAAAAAAAAAAAATTGGGCCGTTTTTTTTTTTTGTTTACGCTTTAAAAAACGCAGAAAAAAGCTCAAAATGCGCTTTTTGCTAAAAATAAGCATTTTCAACCCCTTTTAGATCGTTGAAATCGTTAAAAAGGGACGCAATATTAAAAAAAAAACGAATAAAAAATTTTCCGTCTTTTTATGTTTTTTTACGCGTTAAAACGCAGATTAAACCCTTAAAAAACGTGCTGTTTTCAAAATAAGCATTTTCAAGCATTTTAGATCGCTGAAATCGTTCAAATAAAAAGCAAAAATTAATAAAAACGAAAAAAAATTTTTGCCGTTTTTATGTTGTTTTACGCGTTAAAACGCAGAAAAAAACCCTTAAAAACGTGCTGTTTTGCTAAAAAAGCATTTTCCCCATTTTAGATCGTTGAAATCGTTCAAATAAAAGCAATATTAATAAAACGAAAAAAAAAATTTTTTTCCGTTTTATGTTTTTTTTCGCTTTAAAAACGCGTTTAAAAAGTTCAAAAGTGTGTTTTGCTAAAATAAGCATTTTCCCCTTTTTTGGATCGCAAAAACCGTTCAAATAGACGCAATATTAAAAAAAAACGAATAAAAAAAATTCGTCTTTTTTATGTTGTTTTACGCTTTAAAAACCGCAGTTTAAAAAGCTCAAAAGGGCTGTTTTGCTAAAATAAGCATTTTCAAGCATTTTATATCGTTGAAATCTTTTAAATAGACGCAATATTAAAAAAAACGAAAAAAAAAAAATTCGTCTTTTTAAAGCTTTTTTCCGTTAAAACGTTTGACTAAAGCTAAAAAACGTGCTGTTTTGTTTAAAATAACATTTTCAAGAAATTTTTAGATCGTTGAAATCGTTCAAATAGAAGAATAGAAAAAAAACGAAAAAAAATAAAAAATTTGTCTTTTTTATGCTTTTTTTACGCTTTAAAAACGCAGTTAAAGCTCAAAACGGCTTTTTTGCTAAAAAAAAACTTTTTCCAAACATTTTAGATCGTTGAAATCTTTCCCAAAAGGCCAATATTAAAAAAAACGAAAATAAAAATTTCGTCGTTTTATGTGTTTTACGCTTTAAAAACCCAAAAAAAAGCTAAAAACGTGCTGTTTTGTTTAAAAAAGCCAACAAGTTGGAAATCGTTCAAAAAAAAGCAAATTAAAAAAAAACGAATAAAAAAAAATTCGCCTTTTTTATGCTGTTTTTACGGGGGAAAAAACGCAATTCCCCCAAAACGTGCTTTTTTGCTAAAAAAAAGCTTTTTAAAGCTTTTTGATCGGGGAAACCGTTCAAAAGACGCAATAAATAAAAGGGAATAATAAAAATTTCGTCTTTTTTATGCTTTTTTACGCGTTAAAACGCAGATTAAAGTCAAAACGGTTTTTTTCCCCTTAAAATAACATTTTCAAGCATTTTAGATCGTTGAAATCGTTCAAATAGACGCAATATTAAAAAAAACGAATAAAAAAAAATTTCGTCTTTTTTATGCTTTTTTACTTTAAAAACGCAAAAAGCTCAAAAGGGCTTTTTTTGCAAAAAATAAGCATTTTCAAGCATTTTAGATCGTTGAAATCGTTCAAAATGAAGCAATAAATAAAAACGAATAAAAAAAAATTGCCGTTTTATGTGTTTTACGCGTTAAAACGCAATTAAAACTCCCCCAAACTGCTTTTTTTAAAATAAGCTTTTTTCAAGCATTTTAGATCGTTGGTTCAAATAGCCCAATATTAAAAAAAAACGAATAGAAAAATTTCGTCGTTTTATCTGTTTTGCTTTAAAACCCCGGGTGTTTTCCCAAAACGTGTTTTTTTTCCCAAAAAAAGGTCCCCGGCGACGATCGTTGAAATCTTTCCCAAATAGAAGCAAATAAAAAAAAACGAATAATAAAAAATTCGTCGTTTTTTTTCTTTTACGCTTTAAAAAAGGCAGTTTAAAAAGCTCAAAAACGTGCTGTTTTGCTAAAATAAGCATTTTCAAGTTTTAGATCGTTGAAATCTTCAAATAGACGCAATAAATAAAAACGAATAAAAAAAAATTTCGTCGTTTTTATGATTTTTTTGCCGTTAAAACGCGTTTTGGGTTAAAAAGGTTTTTTTTTGGCAAAAATAAGCATTTTAAAGCATTTTAGTCGTTGAAACCCTTTTTCAAATAGACGCAATATTAATAAAAACGAAAAAAAAAAATTCGTCGTTTTTTTTTTTGTTTTACGCTTTAAAAACGCAGATTAAACCCTCAAACGTGCTGTTTTCAAAATGTTTTCAAGCATTTTAGATCGTTGAAATCGTTCAAATAGAAGCAAAAATTAAAAAACGAATAAAAAAAAAAATTCGTCTTTTTAAAGGGGCTTTTTTACGCGTTAAACGAATTAAAGCTCAAAACGTGCGGGTTTTGTTTAAAAATAAGCATTTTCAAGAAGATCTTTGGGAAATCGTTCAAATGGGCCCAATATTAAAAAAAAACGAATAAAAAATTTTTCGTCTTTTTTTCCCCTTGTTTTACGCGTTAAAACTCTGTTTAAAAGCTAAAAACGTGATGTTTTGCTAAAATAAGCTTTTTAAAAGCATTTTATATCGTTGAAATCGTTAAAATAGACGCAATATTAAAAAAAAAACGAATAATAAAAATTCGTCGTTTTATGTTTTTTTACGCTTTAAAAAGGGCGGGACTAAAAGCTCAAAAGGGCTGTTTTGCTAAAAAAAGCTTTTCAAGCATTTTAGATCGTTGAAATCGTTCAAATAGAAGCTTTTGGGGAAAAAAAACGAATAATAAAATTTGTTTTTTATGTTGTTTTCGCTTTAAAAACGCAGATTAAAGCTAAAAACGTGCTGTTTTGCAAAAATAAGCATTTTCAAGCATTTTCGATCGTTAAAATGTTCAAATAGACGCAATATTAAAAAAAAACGAATATTTAAACCGTCTTTTTTATGCTGTTTTACGCGTTAAAACGCAGAATAAAG
>NW_027046272.1:0-28565 GCF_025399875.1 Dalotia coriaria | reverse complement strand
GGCCCAAACGTGCTGTTGCTAAAATGCATTTTCAAGCATTTTAGATCGTGAAATCGTTCAAATAGAGCAATATTAATAAAAACGAATAATAAAAATTCGTCGTTTTCATGCTGTTTTACGCGTTAAACGCAGATTAAAGCTCAAAACGTGCTATTTCGCTAAAATAATCATTTTCAAGCATTTTAGATCGTTGAAATCGTTCAAATAGACGCAATATTAATAAAAAACGAATAATTAAAATTCGTCGTTTTTATGTGTTTACGCGTTAAAACGCGAATAAAAGCTCAAAACGTGCTGTTTTGCTAAAATAAGCATTTTCAAGCATTTTAGATCGTTAAAATCGTTCAAATAGAAGCTAATTAATAAAAACGAATAATAAAAGCTGTCGTTTTATGCTGTTTTACGCGTTAAAACGCAGATAAAGCTCAAAACGTGCTGTTTTGCTAAAATAAGATTCAAGCATTTTAGATCGTTGAAATCGTTCAAATAGACGAATATTAATAAAAACGAATAATAAAAATTCGTCGTTTTATGCTGTTTTACGCGTTAAAACGCAGATGAAAGCTCAAAACGTGCTGTTTGCTAAAATAATCATTTTCAAGCATTTTAGATCGCTGAAATCGTTCAATAGACGCTATTAATAAAAACGAATAATAAAAATTCTGTCGTTTTATGCTGTTTTACGCGTTAAAACGCAGATTAAAGCCTCAAAAACGTGCTGTTTTGCTAAAATAACATTTTCAAGCATTTTAGATCGTTGAAATCGTTCAAATAGAAGCAATATTAATAAAAACGAATAATAAAAAATTCGTCGTTTTCATGCTGTTTTACGCGTTAAAACGCAGAATTGCTCAAAACGTGCTGTTTCGCTTAAAATAACATTTTCAAGCATTTTAGATCGTTGAAATCGTTCAAATAGACGCAATATTAATAAAAACGAATAATTAAAATTCGTCGTTTTATGCTGTTTTACGCGTTAAAACGCAGATTAAAGCTCAAAACGTGTGTTTTGCTAAAATAAGCATTCTTCAAGCATTTTAGATCGTTGAAATCGTTCAAATAAAGCAATATTAATAAAAAACGAATAATAAAAATTCGTCGTTTTATGCTGTTTTACGCGTTAAAACGCAGATTAAAGCTCAAAACGTGCTGTTTGTAAAATAAGCATTTTCAAGCATTTTAGATCGTTGAAATCGTTCAAATAGACGCAATATTAATGAAAAACGAATAATAAAAATTTCGTCGTTTTATGCTGTTTTACGCGTTAAAACGCAGATTAAAGCTCAAAACGTGCTGTTTTTGCTAAAATAAGCATTTT
The DNA here is from genome assembly GCF_025399875.1 of Dalotia coriaria. Classification (NCBI taxonomy): domain Eukaryota; kingdom Metazoa; phylum Arthropoda; class Insecta; order Coleoptera; family Staphylinidae; genus Dalotia; species Dalotia coriaria. The sequence goes on along the minus strand of NW_027046272.1, from coordinate 27,247 downwards.
CAAGCATTTTAGATCGTTGAAATCGTTCAAATAGAAGCACATTAATAAAAACGAATAATAAAAATTCGTCGTTCTTATGCTGTTTTACGCGTTAAAACGAAGATTCAAAGCTCAAACGTGCTGTTTGCTAAAATAATCATTTTCAAGCATTTTAGATCGTTGAAATCGTTCAAATAGACGCAATATTAATAAAAACGAATAAAAAATTTCGTCGTTTTTATGCTGTTTTACGCGTTAAAACGCAGATTAAAAGCTCAAAACGTGCTGTTTTGCTAAAATAAGCATTTTCAAGCATTTTAGATCGTTGAAATCGTTCAAATAGAAGCAATATTAATAAAAAACGAATAATAAAAATTTGTCGTTTTATGCTGTTTTACGCGTTAAAACGCAGATTAAAGCTCAAACGTGCTGTTTTGCTAAAATAACATTTTCAAGCATTTTAGATCGTTGAAATCGTTCAAATAGACGCAATATTAATAAAACGAATAATAAAAATTTCGTCGTTTTATGCTGTTTTACGCGTTAAAACGCAGATTAAAGCTCAAACGTGCTGTTTTGCTAAAATAAGCATTTTCAAGCATTTTAGACGTTGAAATCGTTCAAATAGAAGCAATATTAAAAACGAATAATAAAATTCGTCGTTTTGCGTTTACGCGTTAAAACGAATTAAACTCAAAACGCTGTTTTGCTAAAATAAGCATTTTCAAGCATTTTAGATCGTTGAACGTTCAAATAAGCAATTAATAAAAACGAATTAAAAATTCGTCGTTTTATGTGTTTTACGCGTAAAACGCAGATTGCTCAAAACGTGCTGTTTTGCTAAAATAGCATTTTCAAGCATTTTAGATCGTGAAATGTTCAAAGACTATTAAAAAACGAATAAAAAATTTGTCCTTTTTTTTTTTTTAAAAAAGGAAAAAAAAAAATTTTTTTTTCAAAAAAAATTTTTTTCCCAAATTTTTTTTTGGTTTCCAAAAAAAATAAAAAAAAAAAAAAAATTTTTTTTTTTTTTTAAAAAAAAAAAAAAAAAAATTTTTTAAAATTTTTGGTTTTTAAGCTTTTTCCGAAAAAAATTTTTTAAAAGGGAAAATTTTTTAAAAAAAAAAAAATTTTGGTTTTTTTTTTTTTTTTTTAAAAAAGGTTTTAAAAAAAAAAAAAATTTTTTGGAAAAAAATTTTTTTTTTAAAAAAAAGATTAAAAAAAAAAAGGGGAAAATTAAAAAAAAGTTTTTAAAAAATTTTTTTTAAAAAAGGGCCCTTTAAAAAAAAAAATTAAAAATTTTTTTTTTTAAAAAAGTTTTTTTTTTGGGGCCTTTTTTTAAAAAAAATTTTAAAAAAAAAAAAATTTTCCTTTTTAAAAAAAAAAAAAAAATTAAAAAAAAACTTTCTTTTTTTTTAAAAAAAAAATTTTAAAAAAGGGGGTTTTTTAAAAATTTTAAAAAAACAAAAAAAAATTTTTTAAAAAAAATTTTTTTAAAAGGGAAAAAAAAATTTTTTTTTTTTTAAAAAAAAACCTTTTAAAACCAAATTTTTTAAAAAAAAAAAAAAAAAATTTTTTTAAAAACCCGGGGTTTTTTTTTAAAAAAAAAAAAAATTTTTTTTTTTTAAAAAAAAAAAAAAAGGGGTTTTTTAAAAAAACCTTTTTTAAAAAAAAAAAATTCTTTTTTAAAAACCTTTTTAAAAAAAAAAAAAACCCCTTTTTTTTTTTAAAAAAAAAAAAAAAAATTTTTAAAAAAAAAGGGGAAAAATTTTAAAAAAAAAAAAATTTTTTTTTTTTAAAAAAAAAAAAAGGTTTTTGCTGTTTTCCAAAAACCAAAAATTTAAACCGTTGTTTTTAAAAAAAATTTTTTTAAAAAAAAAAAATTTGGCGTTTTTTTTTTTAAAAAAAAAAAATTTTTTTTTTTTTTTAAAAAAAATTTAAAAATTTTTTTTTTAAAAATTTAAAAAAAAAAATTTTAAAAAAAAAAAAAAATTTTTTTTTTTTTTAAAAAAAAAAAATTTTTTTTTTGGTTTTAAAAAAAAAACCAAATTTTTTTAAAAAAATTTTAAAAAAATTTTTAAAAAAAACGAAAATTTTTTTTTTTTAAAAAAAAACAAAAAAAAAACCCTTTTTTTAAAATTTTTTGGCAAAAAATTTTTTAAAATTTTTTTAAAAATTTTAAAAAAAAAAAAAAAAACCAAAAAAAAATTTTTTTTTTTTTTTTAAAAAAAATTTTTTTTTTTTTAAAAAAAATTTTTTTTAAAAAAAATTTTTTAAAAACCTTTAAAAAAAAAAATTTTTTTTTTTTTTTTTTAAAAAAAAAAAACCTTTTTTTGGGGCTTTTTCTTTTTAAAAAGAAATTTTAAACCCCGGTTTTTTTTCCAAAAAAACCAAAATTTTTAAAAAAAATTTTTTTTTTTTTTTTTTTTAAAAAAAAAAAAAAAACCCCCTTTTTTTTTTTAAAAAAAAAAAAATTTTTGTTAAAAAAAATTTTAAAAAAAAAAAAAAAAAAAAAAAATTTTTTTTTTAAAAAAAAAAACCCCTTTTTTTTTTTAAAAAAACCTTTTTAAAGGGGTTTTTTCAAAAAAGTTTTTTAAAAAAAAAGAAAAAAAAAACCCCTTTTTTTTTAAAAAAAAAAGGGAAAAAAAAAAATTTTTTTTTTAAAAAAAAAAAAAAGGGTTTTTCAAAAAACCCCCCCTTTTTTTAAAAAAAAAAAAAAATTTTTTTTTTTTTTTTAAAAAAAAAAAAAAAAATTTTTTAAATTTTTTTTTTTAAAAAAGGGGGCCAAAAGGGTTTGGGAAAAAAAAAAACCCCCTTTTTTTAAAAAAATTTAAAAATTTTTTTTTAAAAAAAAAAAACCCGGGTTTTTTTTTTTTTAAAAAAAATTTTTTAAAAAAATTGGGTTTTTCAAAAAAATTTTAAAAAAAAAATTAAAATTTTTCTTTTTTTTTAAAAAAAAAAAAAAAAATTTTTTTTTTTTTTTTTGGCCCCCGGGGAAAAAAAAAAATTTTTTAAAAAATTTTTTTTTTTAACGCTTAAAAAAAAAAATTTAAAATTTCCTTTTTTAAAATTTTAAAAAAAAAAAAGGGGGGAAAAAAAAAAACAAAATTTTTTTTTTTAAAAAAATTTTTAAAAAAAAAAAGGAAAAAAAAAAAACCCGTTTTTTTCCCAAAAGTTTTTCCCTTTAAACCTTAAAACTTTTTTTTTTAAAAAAAAAAAAAAAAAACCCCCTTTTTTTTAACGCGAAAAGCAAAAAAAAAAAAAAATTTTTTTTTTTTTTAAGCTTTTTTTTTAAAAGAAAAACCCAAAAAAAAAAAAAAATTTTAAAAATTTTGGTTTTTAAATTTTTTTTGGGGGGAAAAATTTTTAAAAAAAAAAAAAAAGGGTTTTTTTAAAAAAAAAGGGGGGAAAAAACTTTCTTTTAAAAAAAAAAAAGTTTTTAAAAAAATTTTTTTTTTTTTCCCTTTAAAAAAAAAAAAAAAAAATTTTTTTTTTTAAAAAAAAACCCCTTTTTTTTGGGGCCTTTTTTAAAAAACCCTTTTTAAAAAAAAAAAAAATTTTTTTTGGTTTAAAAAAAAAACCAAAAAAAAAAAATTTTTTTTTTTTAAAAAAATTTTAAAAAAAAATTTTTTAAAATTTTTTAAAAAAAATTTTAAAAAAACAAAAAAAAAAATTTTTTTAAATTTTTTTTTTAAAAAAAAAAAAAAATTTTTTTTTTTTTTAAAAAAATTTTAAATTTAAATTGGTTTTTAAAAAAAATTTTTAAAAAAAAAAAATTTTTTTTTTTTAAAAAAAATTAAAAAAACCCCCAAAGGTTTTTTGCTTAAAAAAAAAAAATATGCTTTTCAAGCATTTTGATCGTTAAAACGTTCAAAAGAGCAAATTAATAAAAACGAAAAAAAAAAAATTTCCCTTTTTATGCTGTTTTACGCTTTAAAAACGAAATTAAAGCTAAAAACGTGTTGTTTTCAAAATAAGCATTTTCCCCATTTTAGATCGTTGAAACGTTCAAATAAAAGCAATATTAATAAAAAAACGAAAAAAAAAAATTCGTCTTTTTTTGCTTTTTACGCGTTAAACGAGATTAATGCCCGGGCTGTTTTGCTAAAATAAGCATTTTTAAGCATTTTAGATCGTTGAAATCTTAAATAGACGCAATATTAATGAAAACGAATAATAAAATTTCGTCTTTTTTTATGTTTTTTAGGGTTAAAAAACGCGATTAAAAGCTCAAAACGTGCGGTTGCTAAAATAAGATTTTCAAGCTTTTTAGATCGTTAAAAGTTAAAATAGAAGAATTTAATAAAAAAAAAAAAAATTCGTCGTTTTATGCTGTTTTAGGGTTTTAAAAACGGATTAAAGCTAAAAAGGGCTGTTTTTGCGAAAATAATCATTTTCATGCATTTTAGATCGTTAAATCGTTCAAATAGACGCAATATTAATAAAAAACGAATATTAAAAATTCGTCTTTTTTATTGTTTTATGCTTTAAAAACGCAGAAAAAGCTCAAACGTGCTGTTTTGCTAAAATAAATATTCAAGATTTTAAATCGTTGAAATCGTTCAAATAGAAGCAATATTAATAAAAACGAATAATAAAAAATTCGTCGTTTTATGCTGTTTTACGCGTTAAAACGCAGATTAAAGCTCAAAACGTGCTGTTTTGCTAAAATAATCATTTTCAAGTTTTAGATCGTTGAAATCGTTCAAATAGACGCAATATTGCAATATTAATAAAAACGAATATTAAAAATTTCTGTCGTTTTATGCTGTTTTACGCGTTAAAACGCAGATTAAAGCTCAAACGTGCTGTTGTGCTAAAATAAGCATTTTCAAGCATTTTAAATCGTTGAAATCGTTCAAATAGAAGCAATATTAATAAAAAACGGATAATAAAAATCTGTTGTTTTATGTGTTTTACGCGTTAAAACGCAGATTAAAGCTCAAAACGCTGTTTTGCTAAAATAATCATTTTCAAGCATTTTAGATCGTTGAAATCGTTCAAATAGACGCAATATAATAAAACGAATAATAAAATTTCGTCGTTTTATGCTGTTTTACGCGTTAAAACGCAGATTAAAGCTCAAAACGTGCTGTTTTGCTAAAATAAGCATTTTCAAGCATTTTAGATCGTTGAATTCGTTCAAATAGAAGCAATATTAATAAAAACGAATAATAAAAATTCGTCGTTTTTATGCTGTTTTACGCGTTAAAACGCAGATTAAAGCCTCAAAACGTGCTGTTTTGCTAAAATAATCATTTTCAAGCATTTTAGATCGTTGAAATCGTTCAAATAGACGCAATATTAATAAAAACGAATATTAAAAATTTCGTCGTTTTATGCTGTTTTACGCGTTAAAACGCAGATTAAAGCTCAAACGTGCTGTTTTGCTAAAATAAGCATTTTCAAGCATTTTAGATCGCTGAAATCGTTCAAATAGACGCAACATTAATAAAAACGAATAATAAAAAATTCGTCGTTTTTATGCTGTTTTACGCGTTAAAACGCAGATTAAAGCTCAAAACGTGCTGTTTTGCTAAAATAAGCATTTTCAAGCATTTTAGATCGTTGAAATCGTTCAAATAGACGCAATATTAATAAAAACGAATAATAAAATTTCGTCGTTTTTATGCTGTTTTACGCGTTAAAACGCAGATTAAAGCTCAAAACGTGCTGTTTTGCTAAAATAAGCATTTTCAAGCATTTTAGATCGTTGAAATCGTTCAAATAGAAGCAATATTAATAAAACGAATAATAAAAATTCGTCGTTTTTATGCTGTTTTACGCGTTAAAACGCAGATTAAAGCTCAAAACGTGCGGTTTTGCTAAAATAAGCATTTTCAAGCATTTTAGATCGTTGAAATCGTTCAAATAGACGCAATATTAATAAAAAACGAATAATAAAAATTCGTCGTTTTTATGCTGTTTTACGCGTTAAAACGCAGATTAAAGCTCAAACGTGCTGTTTTACTAAAATAAGCATTTTCAAGCATTTTAGATCGTTGAAATCGTTCAAATAGATGCAATATTAATAAAAAACGAATAATAAAATTTCGTCGTTTTTTATGCTGTTTTACGCGTTAAAACGCAGATTGAAGCTCAAAACGTGCTGTTTTGCTAAAATAAGCATTTTCAAGCATTTTAGATCGTTGAAATCGTTCAAATAGACGCAATATTAATGAAAACGAATAATAAAATTCGTCGTTTTATGCGTTTACGCGTTAAAACGAGATTAAAGCTCAAAACGTGCTTTTTGCTAAAATAAGCATTTTCAAGCATATTTTAGATCGTTGAAATCGTTCAAATAGACGCATTTAATAAAACGAATAATAATAAATTCGTCGTTTTATTTTTCGCTTAAAACAATTAAAGCTCAAACGTGCTGTTTTGCTAAACTTGCATTTTAAGTTTTGACTTGAAATCGTTCAAATAGACGCAATATTAATAAAAAACGAATAATAAAAATTTCGTCGTTTTATGCTGTTTTACGCTTAAAACGAGATTAAAGCTCAAAACGCTGCTGTTTTGCTAAAATAAGCATTTTCAAGCATTTTAGATCGTTGAAATCGTTCAAATAGACAGCAATATTAATAAAAACGAATAATAAAAATTTCGTCGTTTTATGCTGTTTTACGCGTTAAAACGCAGATTAAAGCTCAAACGTGCTGTTTTGCTAAAATAAGCATTTTCAAGCATTTTAGATCGTTGAAATCGTTCAAATAAAACGCAATATTAATAAAAACGAATAATAAAAATTTCGTCGTTTTATGCTGTTTTACGCGTTAAACGCAGATTAAAGCTCAAAACGTGCTGTTTTGCTAAAATAAGCATTTTCAAGCATTTAGATCGTTGAAATCGTTCAAATAGAAGCAATATTAATGAATAATAAAAACTTTCGTCGTTTTTATGCTGTTTTACGCGTTAAAACGCAGATTAAAAGCTCAAAACGTGCTGTTTTGCTAAAATAAGCATTTTCAAGCTTTTTTAGATCGTTGAAATCTTTCAAATAGAAGCAATATTAATAAAAACGAAAAATAAAAACGTCTTTTTATGCTTTTTTACGCTTTAAAAACGCAGTTTAAAGCTCAAACGTGCTGTTTTGCTAAAAAACATTTTCAAGTTTTTGATCGTTGAAATCTTTCAAATAGACGCAATAATAAAAAAACGAATATTAAAAATTTGTCGTTTTAGCTTTTTACGCTTTAAAAACGCAGATTAAAGCTCAAAACGTGCTGTTTTAAAAATATTTTCCCCCAAGACGGAAATCGTTCAAATAGAGCAATATTAATAAAACAAAAATAAAAAATTCTTTGTTTTAGTGTTTTAGGGGTTAAAAACGCAGAAAAGCTAAAAACGTGCTTTTTTGTAAAATAAGTTTTCGATTTTAGATCGTTGAAACGTTCAAAAAAAGCAAATTAAAAAAAAAAAAAATTCCCCGTTTTATGCTTTTACGCGTTAAAAGGGAGAAAAGCCCCAAAACGTGCGGTTTTCTAAAATAAGCATTTTCAAGCATTTTGATGTTAAAATCGTTCAAATAGACGCAATTTAAAAAAACGAAAAAAAAAAATTCGCTTTTTTATGCGTTTTACGCTTAAAACGCAGATTAAAGCTCAAACGTGCTGTTTTGCTAAAATAAGCATTTTCAAGAAGATCGTTGAAATCGTCAAATAAAAGCAATATTAATAAAAAAAAAAAAAAATCGTCTTTTTTATGCTTTTTTTACGCGTTAAAACGCGAAAAAAGCTAAAAAACGTGTTTTTTTTGCTAAAATAACATTTTCAAGCATTTTTAGATCGTTGAAATCGTTCAAATAAAAGAATATTAAAAAAAAACGAATAATAAAATTTTGTCGTTTTATGTGTTTACGCGTTAAAACGAAATTAAAAAGCTCAAAACGCTGTTTTGCAAAATAGGCTTTTTCAAGCATTTTAGATCGTTGAAATCGTTCAAATAGAACTATTAATAAAAACGAATAATAAAAATTCGTCGTTTTTTCCCTTTTTACGCTTTAAAAACGCAGATTGCTCAAAACGTGCTTTTTTCTAAAAAAAACATTTTCAAGAAGATCGGAAATCGTCCAAAAAAGACGCAATATTAAAAAAAACGAATAAAAAAAATTTCGTCGTTTTATCCCGTTTTAGGGTTAAAAAACGCAGATTAAAGCTCAAAACGTGCTGTTTTGCTAAAATAAGCATTTTCAAGCATTTTAGATCGTTGAAATCGTTCAAAAGGCAATTTAATAAAAACAAATAAAAAAATTCGTCGTTTTATGTGTTTTACGCGTTAAACCAGATTAAAGCTCAAACGCTGTTTCAAAAAATAAGAATTTTCAAGTTTTTTTAGATCGTTGAAATGTTCAAATAGAAGCAATATTAAAAAAAAAACGAATAATAAAAATTCGTCGTTTTATGGTTTTCGCGTTAAAACGCAGAAGCTAAAAACGGCTGTTTTGTTTAAAATAAGCATTTTCGCATTTTGATCGTTGAAATCGTTCAAAAGCAATATTAAAAAAAACGAATAATAAAAATTCCTTTTTTATGTTTTTCGCGTTAAAAGCAGAAAAGCTCAAACGGCTGTTTTGAAAAATAAGCATTTTCAAGCATTTTAGATCGTTGAAATCTTTCAAAAGAGCAATATTAATAAAAACGAATAAAAAAAATTCTCGTTTTATGTGTTTTACGCGTTAAAAACGCAGTTTAAAAAGCTCAAAACGTGCTGTTTTTTAAATAACATTTTCGCATTTAGATCGTTGAAATCGTTCAAATGGACGAAATATTAATAAAAACGAATAAAAAATTTCGTCGTTTTATGCTTTTTTACGCGTTAAAACGCAGTTTAAAAAGCTCAAACGTGCTGTTTTGCTAAAATAAGCTTTTTCAAGTTTTTTAGATCGTTGAAATCTTAAATAGACAATATTAATAAAAACGAAATAAAAATTGTCGTTTTATGCTTTTTTACGGTTAAACGCAGAAAAGCTAAAAAACGTGTTTTGCAAAAATAACTTTTTCGCTTTTTTGATCGTTGAAATCGTTCAAATAGAGCAATAAAAAAAACAATAATAAAATTTGTCTTTTTTATGCTGTTTTACGCTTTAAAAAACGCAGATTAAAGCTCAAACGTGTGTTTTGCTAAAAAAACATTTTAAAGCATTTTAGATCTTGAAATCGTTCAAAAGACGCAATTTTTAAAAAAAAACAAAAAAAAAATTGTCGTTTTATGTGTTTTACGCGTTCCAATTAAAGCCAAAACGTGCTGTTTTGCAAAAATAAGCATTTTCAAGCATTTTAGATCGTTGAAATCTTTCCCAAAACGCAAATTAATAAAAACGAAAAATTTTATCGTCGTTTTATGCTTTTTTACGCGTTAAAACGCAGATTAAACCAAAACGTGCTGTTTTGCTAAAAAAGCATTTTCTTTTTAGATCGTTGAAATCTTTCAAATAAAAGAAATTAAAAAAAAACGAAAAAAAAAAAAACGCGTTTTTTACGCGTTAAAACGCAGTTTAAAAAGCTAAAAAGTGCTGTTTTGCAAAAATAAGACCCCATTTTAGATCGTTGAAATGTTCAAATAGAAGCAAATTAAAAAAAAGGGATAATAAAAATTGCGTTTTATGTGTTTTAGGGTTAAAACGCAGAAAAGCCAAAACGTGCTGTTTTGCTAAAAAAAGCTTTTTCAAGCATTTTAGATCGTTGAAACGTTCAAATAGAGCAATATTAAAAAAAAACGAATAAAAAAAATTTTTCCGTTTTATGGTTTACGCGTTAAACGCAGTTTAAAAGCTCAAACGTGCTGTTTTGCTAAAATAAGCATTTTCAAGCATTTTGATCGTTAAATCGTTCAAAAGACGCAAATTAAAAAAAAACGAATAATAAAAATTCGTCGTTTTTATGCTGTTTTAGGGTTTAAAAAACGTTTAAAAAGCTCAAAACGTGCTGTTTCAAAATAAGCTTTTTAAAGCATTTTGATCGTTGAAACCGTTCAAATAAAAGCAATTTTAATAAAAACAAATTTAAAAAATTTCGTCTTTTTTGCTGTTTTATTAAAACGCAGATTAAAGCTCAAACGTGCTGTTTTGCAAAATAACTTTTTCAAGCATTTTAGATCTTAAATCGTTCAAATAGAGCAATATTAAAAAAAAAACGAATAATAAAACCGTCGTTTTATGCTTTTTTACGCTTTAAAAACGCAGATTAAAGCTCAAACGTGCTGTTTTGCTAAAATAAGCATTTTCGCATTTAGATCGTTGAAATCGTTCAAAAGACGCAATATTAATAAAAACGAATAATAAAAATTCGCGTTTTATTTTTTTACGCGTTAAAACGCAGATTAAAGCTAAAAACGTGCTGTTTTGCAAAAATAAGCATTTTCAAGCTTTTTAATCGTTGAAATCGTTCAAATAGAAGCTATATTAATAAAAACGAAAAAAAAAAAAACGCGTTTTATGCTTTTTTTACGCTTTAAAAAACGCAGATTAAAGCTAAAAACGTGCTGTTTTGCTAAAAAATAAGCATTTTCAAGAAAGGGATCGTGAAATCGTGCAAATAGAAGCAATAGTAAAAAAAAAACGAATAAAAAAATCGTCGTTTTATGCTGTTTTACGCGTTAAAACGCAGATTAAAGCTCAAACGTGCTGTTTTGCTAAAATAAGCATTTTCGCTTTTTAGATGGTTGAAATGTTCAAATAGAAGAAATATTAATAAAAACAAAATAAAAATTCGTCGTTTTATGTGTTTTCGCGTTAAAACGCAGTTTAAAAAGTCAAACTCGTTTTGTAAAATAAGCATTTTCAAGTATTTTAGATTGTTGAAATGTTCAAATAGAAGCAATATTAAAAAAAAACGAAAATAAAAAAATTGTCGTTTTATGCTGTTTTACGCGTGAAAACGCAGAAGCCAAAACGTGCTGTTTTTAAAATAAGCATTTTCAAAAGGATCGTTGAAATCGTTCAAATAGACGAAATATTAAAAAAAAGAATAAAAAAAATTGTCGTTTTATGGTTTTACGCTTTAAAAACCAGAAAAGCTCAAACGTGCTGTTTTGCGAAAATAACATTTTCGCATTTTAGACGTTAAAACGCAAATAGAAGCAATTTTAAATAAAAAACGAATTATAAAACGTCGTTGTATGCTTTTTTACGCTTTAAAAAACGCAGTTTAAAAAGCTAAAAAAGGGCTGTTTTGCAAAAAATAATCATTTTCAAGCATTTTAGATCTTTAAACTTTCAAAAGACGCAATATTAAAAAAAAACGAATAATAAAATTTTCGTCGTTTTTTATGCTGTTTTACGCTTTAAAAAACGCGGTTTAAAAGCTAAAAACGTGCTGAAAAAAAAAAACCCGTCGTTTTATGCTGTTTTACGCTTTAAAAAACGCAGATTCCAAAACGTGCTTTTTTTCCCAAAATAAGCATTTTCAAGTTTTTTTGGATCGTTAAAAACTTCAAATAGAAGCAATATTAAAAAAAAAACGAATAAAAAAAAAATTGTCTTTTTTATTGTTTTCCCGCTTTAAAAAAACGCAGTTTAAAAAGCTCAAAACGTGCTTTTTTGGGGTTAAAAATAAGCATTTTCAAGTATTTTAGATCGGGGAAATCTTCAAATGGGCAATTTATTAATAAAAAACGAATAATTTTACCCGTCGTTTTATGCTTTTTTTACGCGTTAAAACGCAGAAGCTCAAAAGGCTTTTTTCCCTAAAATAAGCATTTTCAAGCATTTTAGATCTTTGGGAAATCGTTCAAATAGACCCCAATATTAAAAAAAAACGAAAAAAAAAAAATTGTCGTTTTGACGTGATAACGTCTTTAAAATCTTTTTTACGGGTGACCTGTTCAGAAACCGGTCACGAGCGAGGTCGATGGGAAAAATACCCCTCCCGGTTAAAACGGCCCGGGATCTCCCGTCTCACCCCGAGCCCCGCCAGTCTTTTTCCGGCCCATTTATAGCTTTCCCGGAGTGAGGCCCGATCTTCCGTCTCTCCCTCCTTAGCGGCATACAAACGAATGGAGATTTTTCGTGCGGTTAAGTTTTTTTTGGGAAAGTTTTACCCCGATAAAAGTTTGTGCGTGCGGGGAGCCTAACAGTAAAAAAAAAAATGTGAAGTGAAGTGAAGTGTTACAACAATTGCAAAAAAAACAAAAACTTATATCACCAATAAGACGTTACCCCGTAAAAATCTCGATCGTAAACCCATTTTTCAAACAACCATGTTTTTTTTTGCTGTTTTTCGCGTTAAAAAGCAGATTAAAAAACTCAAAAAGTGCTGTTTTGCTAAAATAAGCATTTTCGCATTTTAGATCGTTGAAATCGTTCAAATAGACGCAATTTTTAATAAAAAAGAATAATAAAATTTTGTCGTTTTATGTTTTTTACGCGTTAAAACGCAGATTAAAGCTCAAAAAAGGGTGTTTTGCCAAAATAAGCATTTTCAGGCATTTTAGATCGTTGAAATCGTTCAAATAGAATATTAATAAAAAAAGAATAATAAAAAATTTTGTCGTTTTTTGGTTTTACGCGTTAAAAAGGGGAAAAGCCCCAAAAGGGTGTTTTGCTAAAATAAGCATTTTCAAGATTTTAGATCGTTGAAATCGTTTAAATAGAAGCAATATTAATAAAAACGAATAATAAAAAAAGCCCTTTTTTTGCTGTTTTACCCCGTTAAAAAGCAGAAAAACCAAAAAGTGCTGTTTTCCCAAAATAACATTTTCAAGCATTTTAGATCGTTGGGAAAACGTTCAAATAGACGCAATATTAATAAAAACGAATAATAAAAAATTTTGTCGTTTTTTTGCTGTTTTTCGCGTTAAAAAAGCAGATTTAAAACTCAAAAAAGTGCTGTTTTGCTAAAAAAAGCATTTTCAAACATTTTAGATCGTTGAAATCGTTCAAATAGGGGGCAATATTAATAAAAAAAGAATAATAAAAAAATTTGTCGTTTTATGCTGTTTTTCGCGAAAACGCAGATTAAAGCTCAAAAAGTGCTGTTTTGCTAAAAAAAACATTTTCGCTTTTGGGTCGTTGAAATCGTTCCTAGACGCAATATTTAATAAAAAAAGAATAATTAAATTTTTTCCCTTTTATGGTTTTACGCGTTAAAAAGCAGGGGTTAAAAACTCAAAACGGGTGTTTTTTCTAAAATAAGCATTTTCAAGCATTTTTGGGCGTTTAAATCGTTCAAAAGAAGCAATATTAATAAAAAAAGAATAAAAAAAATTCGCCCTTTTTATGCCGTTTTTCCCTTAAAAACGCAGATTAAAACCCCAAAACGGGTGTTTGCTAAAAAAAATTTTCGCCCTTTTAAATCGTTGAAACCCTTCAAATAGAAGCAATATTAATAAAAAAGAATAATAAAAAATTTTTTGTCGTTTTTTTGTTTTTTTACGCGTTAAAACGCAGATTAAAAACTCAAAACGGGGCCCGTTTTGCTAAAAAAAAGCATTTTCGCAAGATCGTTGAAATCGTTCAAATAGAAGCAAATTAATAAAAAAGAATAATAAAAATTTTGTCGTTTTATGTTTTTTTACGCGTTAAAAAAGCAGATTAAAAGCTCAAAAAAGTGCTGTTTTTTCTAAAAAAAAGCATTTTCAAGCATTTTAGATCGTTGAAATCGTTCAAATAGAGCAATATTAATAAAAAAAAAGAATAATAAAAAAATTGTCGTTTTTTTGCTGTTTTACGGTTAAAAAAGCAGATTAAAGCTCAAAACGTCCCGTTTTGGGGAAAATAAGCATTTTCAAGCATTTTTGATCGTTGAAATCGTTCAAATAGAAGCAATATTAATAAAAACGAATAATAAAAAAATTTTGTCGATGTTGTTTTACGCGTTAAAACGCAAATTAAAAACCCAAAAAGTGCTGTTTTGCTTAAAAAACATTTTCCAAATTTTTTGATCGTTGAAATCGTTCAAATAGACGCAATATTAATAAAAAAAGAATAATTTAAAAAAATTTGTTTTTATGCTGTTTTAAGGTTAAAAAAGAGATTAAAGCTCAAAACGTGCTGTTTTGCCAAAATAAGCTTTTCGCCATTTTTGGGCGTTGAAATCGTTCAAATAGAAGCAATATTAATAAAAACGAATAATAAAAAAAAATTTGTCGTTTTTTTGCTGTTTTACCCTTAAAACGCAATTAAAAACTCAAAAAGTGCTGTTTTGCTAAAAAAAACATTTTCAAAACATTTTAGATCGTTGAAATCGTTCAAATAGGCAAATTAATAAAAAAAAGAATAATAAAAATTTTTGTCGTTTTTTTGCTGTTTTACGCGTTAAACGGAGATTAAAAACTCAAAAAAGGCCCGGGTTTTTCTTAAAAAACATTTTCGCATTTTGATTGTTGGGAAAACGTTAAATAGAAGAATATTAATAAAAAAAAAGAATAATAAAAAAAAAAGTCGTTTTTTGCTGTTTTACGCGTTAAAACGCAGATTAAAGCTCAAAACGGGTGTTTTGCTAAAATAAGATTTTCGCCCCGATCGTTTAAACCCTTCAAATAGAAAACAAAAAAATTTAAAAAAAAAACGAATAATAAAAAATTTTTGTCGTTTTTTTGCTGTTTTTCGCGTTAAAAAGCAGATTAAAGCTCAAAACGTGCTGTTTTGCAAAATAAGCATTTTCAAGCATTTTAAACGCTGAAAAGTTCAAAAAGAAGCAAAAATTTTAAAAAAAAACGAATAATAAAAAAATTTGTCGTTTTATGCTGTTTTACGCCTTTTCGCAGATTAAAAACTCAAAACGTGCTGTTTTTGCTAAAAAAAACATTTTCAAGCATTTTAGATCGTTTAAAAGTTCAAATAGAAGCAAAAATTAATAAAAAAGAAAATAAAAATTTTTCCCTTTTTATGCCGTTTTTTCGCGTTAAAAAGCAGATTAAAGCCCCAAAACGTGCTGTTTTTAAAAAAAAGCATTTTCAAGCATTTTTTGACCCTTGAAATCGTTCAAATAGAAACAAAAATTTTAAAAAAAAAAAAATAAAAAAATTCGTCGTTTTTTGCTGTTTTTCGCCTTAAAACGCAGATTTAAAAACCTTTAAAAAGTGCTGTTTTTTAAAATAAAAAAATTTTTTGGGAATTTTTGATGTTTAAACCCTTCAAAAAAAGGGAATATTAATAAAAAAAGAATAATAAAAATTTTTGGGCGTTTTTTTGCCGTTTTTTCGCGTTAAAAACGCAGAAAAACCAAAAACGTGCTGTTTTGCTAAAATAAGCATTTTCAAGCATTTTTGATCGTTTAAATCGTTCAAATAGAAGCAAATTAATAAAAAAAAAATAATAAAAATTGCCCTTTTTAGGGGTGTTTTACGCGTTAAAAAGCAGATTAAAAACTCAAAAAGTGCTGTTTTGCTAAAATAAAACATTTTCAAGAAATTTAGATCGTTGGGAAAACGTTCAAATAGAAGAATATTTAAAAAAAAAACGAATAATAAAAATTTTGTCGTTTTTTTGCTGTTTTTCCCTTAAAACGCAGAAGCTCAAAAAAAGTGCTGTTTGCTAAAATAATACTCATTTTAGGCCCCCGGAAAAAACCCTTCAAATGGGCGCAAATTAATAAAAACGAAAAAAAAAACGTCGTTTTATTTTTTTACCCTTAAAAAAAGCAGATTGGGTTTAAAACGTTGGCTAAAATTTTTCTTTTCCCAAACATTTTTTGATCGTTGAAATCGTTCAAATAAAAAATTTAAAAAAAAACGAATAAAAAAAATTCGTCGTTTTATGCTGTTTTATTTTTAAAAAGCAGATTAAAGCCTTTAAAACGTGCTGTTTTCCTAAAATAAGCATTTTCAAGCATTTTAGATCGTTGAAATCGTTCAAATAGATACATAATAAAAACGAATAATAAAATTCGTCGTTTTATGCTGCCTTAACGCGTTAAAACGCAGATTGTGCCTTCAAACGTGCCGCTGTTTTGCTAAAATAAGCATTTTCAAAGCATTTCCATCGCGCCGGAATTGTTCAATAGATCCTATCATTAACAAAACTAATAATAAAATTTTGCTCGTTTTTATGTTGTTTTACGTTGTTAAACGCAGATTAAAGGTTAAAAATCGTGCTGTTTTTGCCAAAAATAAGCATTTTCTTTGTGGCATTTAGATCGTTGAAATCGTTCAAATAGTTAATATTAATAAAAACGAATAATTGCGCCTGTCGTTTTATGCTGTTTTACGCGTTAAAACGCAGATTAAAGCCTCAAAACGTGCTGTTTTGCTGCGGGCCAACAAGCATTTCGCCATTTTAGATCGCTGGAACTCGTTCAAATAGAAGCAATATTAATAAAACGAATAATGTAAAAAAATCTGTCGTTTTATGCTGTTTTACGCGTTAAAAACGCGTGATTAAAGCTCAAAACGTGCTAGCGTTTCTGCCAAAAATAAGCATTTTCAAGTATTTTAGATCGTTGAAATCGTTCAAATAGAAGCAAATATTAATAAAAACGAATAATAAAAATTCGTCGTTTTATGCTGTTCTACGTTAAAACGCAGAAGCTCAAACGTGCTGCTTTTCCCAAAATAAGCATTTTCAAGCATTTTAGATCGTTGAATCGTTCAAATAGACGCAATATTAATAAAAACGAATAATAAAAAATTGCCGTTTTGACGTGCGATAACGTCTTTAAAATCGTTTTACGGGTGACCCGTTCAGAAACTGTGTCACGAGCGAGGTCGATCGCAGGTATACCCCCTCGTTATAACGAGAGAGAGACGGACTGATCTCCGTCTCATCTCGAGCGCCGCTGTCATTCCGTGCCGTCATAGCGTTCGAGTGAGTTGACCGGATCTTCCGTCTCTCTCTCACTCAGCGCGGCATACAAAACGAATGGAGATTTCCGTGCGGTTGCTTTTGCTGAATGTTTATCGGTCACGTTTAGGTGTGTGGGAGCCTAATAGTAAAACAAAATGTGGAAGTGCGCGAAGCGCAAGTTGCTACCAACCGCAACAAACAAAAACTTGAGATTACCAAATAAGACGTTATTATCGCCACATCTCTGATCAAAACCTACTTTACAAACGCCGTTTTATGTTGTTTACTGCGTTAAACCTGTGATTAAAGCTCAAAACGCGCTGTTTTGCTAAAATGGCATTTTCAAGCATTTTGTGACGTTGAAATCGTTCAACACTAACATTAATAAAAACGAATAATAAAAATTTCTGCCTGCGCTTTTATGTTGTTTTACGCGTTAAACGCAGATTAAAGCTCAAAACGTGCCGTTTTGCCAAAATAAGTACTGCGGCATTTTAGATCGCTGGAAATCGTTCAAATAGAGCAATATTAATAAAAACGAATAATAAAAATCTTGCTGCCTTTATGCTGTTTTATGCTAAAACGCAGATTAAAAGCTCAAAACGTGCTGTTTGCTAAAATAAGTATTTTCAAGTATTTTTAGATCGCTTGAAATCGTTCAAACAGAAGCTAAATATTAATAAAAAACGAATAATGCACCACGCTTTTATGCTGTTTTACGTTAAAACGCAGAAGCTCAAAACGTGCTGTTTTCCCAAAAATAAGCATTTTCGCCATTTTAGATCGTTGAAATCCGTTCAAATAGACGCAAATATTAATAAAAACGAATAATAAATTCGTCGTTTTTATGTTGTTTTACGCGTTAAAACGGCGATTGGCTCAAAACGTGCCTGCTCGCCAGCCAGCGATTTTCAAGCATTTTAGACTGCTTAAACGCCCCAAAATAGAGCTACATTAATAAAAACGAATAATAAAAATCGTCGTTTTATGCCGTTTTACGCGTTAAACGCAGATTAAAGCCTCAAAACGTGCCGTTTTGCTAACACAATCATTTTCGCTAATTATAGACCGCTGAAATCGTTCAAACAGACGCAATAATAGACAAAACGAATAATAAAATTTCGTCGCCTGGCGCTGTTTCGCCGTTAAAAACGCGGCAGAGTAAAGTTCCAAAACGTGCTGTTTTGCTAAAATAAGCATTTTCAAGCATTTAGATCGTTGAAATCGTTCAAATAGACGCACATTAATAAAAACGAATAATAAAAAATTCCTCGTCGTTTTATGCTGCTTTACGCGTTAAAAACGCAGATTAAAGCTCAAAACGTGCTTGCCTTTGCTAAAAATAAGCATTTTCAAGCATTTCAGATCGTTGAAATCGTTCAAATAGACGCAATATTAATAAAACGAATAATAAAATTTCGTCGTTTTTATGCTGTTTTACGCGTTAAAACGCAGATTAAAGCCTCAAAAACGCTGTTTTGCTAAAATAAGCATTTCAAGCATTTTAGATCGTTGAAATCGTTCAAATAGTTAATATTAATAAAACGAATAATAGAAAATTCGTCGTTTTATGCTGTTTTACGCGTTAAAACGCATTTGCTTTCAAACGTGCTGTTTTGCTAAAAATAAGCATTTTCTGCTTACTTCCAGGGATCGTTAAAACGTCTTTCAAACAGGAAGCAATATTAATAAAAACGAATAGCCAAAAATTCGTCGTTTTTATAAGCTGTTTTACGCAAACCCAGATTAAAGCTCAAAACGTCCTGTTTTGCTAAGCAAAATAAGCATTTTCACATTTTAGATCGTTGAATTGCCCAAATAGACGCGAATATTAATAAAAAAACGACAATAAAAATTTCGTCGTTTTTATAAGTTGTTTTACGCGTTAAAACGCAGATTAAAGCTCAAACGTGCTGTTTTTATAAAATAAGCATTTTCGTGCCTATTTGACCGCTGAAATCGTTCAAATAGACGCAATATTACTAAAAACGAATAATAAAAATTCGTCGTTTTAGGCGCTGTTTTACGAGTTAAAATCGCAGATTAAAAGCTCCTTCCAAAACGTGCTGTTTTGCGAAAATAAGCATTTTCAAGCATTTTAGATCGTTGAACTCGTTCAAATAGAAGGCTATTAATAAAAAACGAATAATAAAAATTCGTTTTTATGCCTGTTTTACGCGTTAAAACGCACATTAAAGCTCAAAACGCCGCTCTTTATTAAAATAATCATTTTCAAACATTTTAGATCAAGCTGAAATCGTGCAAATAGCCGCAATATTAATAAAAACGAACAATGAAAACTTTCGTCGTTTTTATGCTGTTTTACGTATGCTGGGAAACGGAGATTAAAGCCCTCAAAACGTGTTTGCTTGCTAAAATAAGCATTTTCAAGCATTTTAGATTGTTGAAATCGTTCAAATAGACGCTAAATATTAATAAAAACGAATAATAAAAATCTGTCGTTTTATGCTGTTTACGCGTTAAAACGCAGTGATTAAAGCTCCTCAAAACGTGCTGTTTTGCTAAAATAAGCATTTTCAAGCATTTTAGATCGTTGAAATCGTTCAAATAGAAGCAATATTAATAAAAACGAATAATAAAATTTCGTCAAGTCGCGTATGCTGTTTTACGCGTTAAAAACGCAGATTAAAAGCCTCGCGTAACGTGCTGTTTTGCTTAAAATAAGTATTTTCAAGCATTTTAGATCAAGTTGAAATCGTGCAAATAGAAGCAATATTAATAAAACGAATAATAAAAAATCGTCGTTTTATGCTGTTTTACGCGTTCCCAGATTGCTCAAAACGTATTGTTTTATGCTAAAATAAGCATTTTCAAGCATTTGTGATCGTTGAAATCGTTCAACAGAAGCAAATATTAATAAAACGAATAATAAAATTTTGTCGTTTCTTATAAGCGTTTTACGTTAAAAACGCAGATTAAAAAGCTCAAAACGTTTGCAAAATAAAGCATTTTCAAGTACTTGCATCGTTGAAATCGTTCAAATAGAAGCAATCTTAATAAAAACGAATAAAAATCTGTCGTTTTATGCTGTTTTACGCCTTACAAACGGTGATTAAAGTTCAAAACGTGCTTGTTTGCTGCTAAAATAAACATTTTCAAGCATTTTAGATCGCTTGGAAATCGTTCAAATAGACGTGCATATTAATAAAAAACGAATAATAAAAAATTTCGTCGTTTTATGCTGTTTTAGCCGCGTTAAAACGCAGATTAAAGCTCAAAACGCTGTTTTGCTAAAATAAGCATTTTCAAGCATTTTAGATCGTTGAAATCGTTCAAATAGAAGCAATATTAATAAAAAACAAATAATAAAAATTCGTCGTTTTATGTTGTTTTACGCGTTAAAACGCAGATAAAAGTTCAAACGCTGTTTTTGCTAAAATAAGCATTTTCAAGTAATTTAGATCGTTGTCTGTTCAAATAGGACTACTGATGAAACGAATTAATAAAAATTCGTCGTTTTATGCTGTTTTACTTCGCGCGAAACCGCAGCTCAAAACGTGCTGGTTTTGCTAAAATAAGCATTTTCACATTTAGGATCGTTGAAATCGTTCAAATGTGACGCAATATTAATAAAAACGAATAATAAAAATTCGTCGTTTTATGTTGTTTTACGCGTTAAAACGCAGATTGTAAAGCTCAAAACGCTGTTTTGCTAAAAATAAGCATTTTCAAGCATTTTAGATCGTTGAAATCGTCTCGCCAGACGCGCAATATTAATAAAAACGAATAATAAAAAATTCGTCGTTTTATGCTGTTTTACGTTAAAACGCAGATTGCGCTCAAAACGCGCTGTCTTGCTAACATGACCATTTTCAAGCATTATAGGCCAAGCTGGAAATCAAACAAAACCGGACGCAATATTAATAAAAACGACAATAAAAATTTCGTCGTTTTATGCTGTTTTACGTTAAAACGCAGATTAAAGCTCAAAACGCTGTTTTGCCGTAAAATGCAAGCATTTCGCCATTTTACCCGAAACCGTTCGTAGAAGCAATATTAATAAAAAACGAATCATGTACCCGTCGTTTTTATGCTGTTTCACGCATTAAAACGCAGATTAAAGCTCAAAACGTGCTGTTTTGCTAAAATAATCATTTCGCGATTTTAGATCGTTAAATCGTTCAAATAGACGTGCAATATTAATAAAAACGAATAATAAAACTTTCGTCGTTTTTATAAGCGTTTTACTGCGTTAAAAACGCAGATTAAAGCCTTCAAAACGTGCTGTTTTATAAAATAATTTCGCCATTTTAGATCGCTGAAATTCCGTTCGTAAATAGACGCAATATTACTAAAAAACGAATAATAAAAAATTCGTCGTTTTATAAAGCCGTTATACTGCTAAACGCAGATTAAAGCTCAAAACGTGCTGGTTCTGCTAACATAAATCATTTTCACATTATAGGTCGCTTTGAAATCGTTCTCAAATGGACGCAATTATTAATAAAAAAACGAATAATGTACCCCTGTCTTGCTTGGTGCTGTTTACGCGTTAAAACGCGTGACGAAAAGCTCAAAAACGTGCTGTTTTTGCTAAAATAAGCATTTTCAAGCATTTTAGATCGTTGAAACGTTCAAATAGAAGCAATATTAATAAAAACGAACTGGCATAAAATTCGCCGCTTTTATGCTGTTTTACGCGTTAAAAAACGCAGACAAAAGCTCAAAATCAAAAGCTGTTTTGCTAAAATAATCATTTCAAGCATTTTAGATCGTTGAAATCGTTCAAACAGGACGCAATATTAATAAAAACGAATAACAAAACTTTCGCCGTTTCATGCTGGTTTTACGCGTTAAAACGCAGATTAAAGCTCAAACGTGCTGTTTTGCTAAATAAGCATTTTCAAGCATTTTGTGATCGCTGAAACTGCCCAAATATAGACGCAATATTAATAAAAACGAATGTAATAAAAATTCCGTCGTTTTATGTTGCTTCTGCACGTTAAAACGCAGATTAAGCTCAAACGTGCTGTTTTACAAAATAAGTACTTTTCAAGCATTTTAGATCGTTGAAATCGTCTAAATAGACGCAATATTAATAAAAAACGAATAATGTGCAAATTTCGTCGTTTTTATGCTGTTTCACGCGTTAAAACGCAGATTAAAAGCTCAAAACGTGCTGTTTTGCTAAAATAAGCATTTTCAAGCATTTTAGATCGTTGAAATCGTTCAAATAGAAGCAATATTAATAAAAACGAATAATAAAAATTCGTCGTTTTATATGTTTTACGCGTTAAAACGCGCAGATTAAAAGCCCAAAAACGTGCTGTTTTGCCAAAATAAGCATTTTCAAGCATTTTGTAGATCGTTGAAATCGTTCAAATAGAAGTAATATTAATGTGTCCGAATAATGTACCTGCTGTTTACGTTACGATGCGTTGGCAAACGTAGATTAAAGCTCAAAACGCGCTGTTTTGTTAAAAATAAGCAATTTCAAGCATTTTGTGATCGTTGAAATCGTTCAACAGACGTAATATTACTAAAAAAACGAATAAATTCTCGTCGTTTTATGTCGTTTTACGCGTTAAACGCAGATTAAAGCCTGCAAACGTGCTGTTTTGCTGCTAAAATAGCATTTTCGGGCATTTTAGATCGTTGAAATCGTTCAAATAGACGCAATATTAATAAAAACGAAATAATAAAAATTCGTCGTTTATGCCGTTTTACGTGAGTTAAAACGCAGATTAAAGCTCAAAACGTGCTGTTTTGCGAAAATAAAGTACTTTTCGCCATTTTAGATCGTTGAAATCGTTCAAATAGAAGCAATATTAATAAAAACGAATTATAAAAAAAATCGTCGTTTTATGCTGTTTTACGCGTTAAAAACGCAGATTAAAGCCTCAAACGTGCTGTTTTGGCTAAAATAACTCATTTTCAAGCATTTTAGATCTGCCGAAATCGTTCAAATAGACGCGCAATATTAATAAAAACGAATAATAAACTTTCGTCGTTTTGGCGTTGTTTACGCGTTAAAACGCAGATTAAAAGCCTCAAAATCGTGCTGTTTTGCTAAAATAAGCATTTTCAAGCACGATCGTTGAAATCGTTCAGTACGCAATATTAATAAAACGAATAATAAAAATTCGTCGTTTTATAAGCTGTTTTACGTGTTAAACGCAGATTAAAGCCTTCAAACGTTGTTTTATTAAATAAGCAATTTTCGGGCATTTTAGATAGTTGAACACCAAATGACGCAATATTAATAAAAACGAATAATAAAAATCGTCGTTTTATGCTGTTTTACGCGTTAAAACGCAGATTAAATTCAAAACGCGCCGTTTTGCTGTAAATAAGTACGCGACTTTGACGCCGAAATCGTTCAAATAGGTAGCCGTACGTTAATAAAACGAATGGCCAAAATCTGTCGTTTTATAAGCGGTTTTACGCGTTAAACGCAGGATTAAAGCGAGCACGCTATAGTTTAAATAAGCATTTTCAAGCATTTTAGGATCGTTGAAACCGTTCAAATAGAAGCAAATATTAATAAAAAAACGAATAATAAAAATCTGTCGTTTCGTATGTCGTTTACGTTAAAACGTAAGATTAAAGCCTCAAACGTGCTGTTTTGCTGTAAATAAGCATTTCTTCAAGCATTTTAGATCGTTGAACCGTTCAAACAGACGCACATTAATAAAACGAATAATAAAAATTTCGTCTTTTTTATGCTGTTTTACGCGTTAAAAGGGTTAAAAACTAAAAACGTGCTTTTTTTTGCTAAAAAAAACTTTTTTCGGCATTTTTAGATCGTTGAAATCTTTTAAAAAAAGACGCAATATTAAAAAAAAAGGGAATAAAAAAAAATTTTTCGTTTTTTTATGCTTTTTTACGCGTTAAAACGCAGTTTAAAAACTCAAAACGAAAACTTTTTTGCTAAAAAAAAAGCATTTTCAAGCATTTTAGATCGTTAAAAATGTTCAAATAAAAACAATAATAAAAAAACGAATAAAAAAATTTCGTTTTTTTTATGTTTTTGCGAAACGAAATTTAAAAGCTCAAAACTGCTGTTTTTCAAAATAAGCTTTTTCAAGCTTTTTTAAAATCGTTGAAATCGTTAAAATAGCGCAATATTAATAAAAGGAAACTAAAAAAAAATTTCGTCGTTTTTTTGCTTTTTTTACGCTTTAAAAACGCAGATTAAAGCTAAAATTTTGCTGTTTTGCCAAAATAAGTTTTTCAGGCTTTTTTAAGATCTTTGGGGTCGTTCAAATAGAAGCAATATTAAAAAAAACAAAATAAAAAAAAATTCGTCTTTTTTTATTCTGTTTTACGCAAAACGCAGAAGCTAAAACGTGCTGTTTTCCCTAAAAAACCATTTCCAAGCTTTTTAGATCGTTGAAATGTTAAAAATAAAAACAATATTTAAAAACGAATAATAAAAATTCGTCATTTTTTGCTTTTTTTACGCGTTAAAACGCAGTTTAAAAAATAAAACTCTTTTTTAAAATTTAATATTTTAAAACATTATAGATCGTTGAAATCGTTCAAAAGACCAATATTAAAAAAAACGAATAAAAAAAATTTCGTCTTTTTATGCTGTTTTACGCGTTAAAACGCAGGTAAACTCAAAACGTGTGTTTTGCTAAAATAAGCATTTTCAAGCATTTTAATCGTTGAAATCGTTCAAATAGACGCAATATTAATAAAAACGAATAATAAAAATTCGTCTTTTTTTATGCTTTTTTACGCGTTAAAAACGCAGATTAAACTCAAAACGTGCTTTTTTGCTAAAATAACATTTTCAAGCTTTTTAGATCGTTGAAATCGTTAAATAGACGCAATATTAATAAAAACAATAAAAAAATTTCGTCTTTTTTTATGCTTTTTTAGGGTTAAAAACGCAGTTTAAAAAGCTCAAAACGTGCTTTTTTTGCTAAAATAAGCTTTTCAAAAGCATTTTGATGGGAAATCGTTCAAATGAACAATATTAATAAAACAATAATGAAAATTCGTCGTTTTTATGTTTTAGGGTTAAAAACGCAGTTTAAACTCAAAACTCTGTTTTGCTAAAATAAGCATTTTTCAAGCATTTTAGATCGTTGAAATCGTTCAAATGAAGCAATATTAATAAAAACAATAAAAAAATTCGTCGTTT
This sequence comes from Dalotia coriaria, assembly GCF_025399875.1. Classification (NCBI taxonomy): domain Eukaryota; kingdom Metazoa; phylum Arthropoda; class Insecta; order Coleoptera; family Staphylinidae; genus Dalotia; species Dalotia coriaria. Next base: position 2,426 of record NW_027046272.1, on the reverse strand, counting down.
TATGTTTGCGTTAAAACGCAGATTAAACTCAAAACGTCCTTTTTTGCAAAAAAAGCATTTTAAGCATTTTAGTCTTGAAATCGTTCAAATAGACGCAATATTAAAAAAAAACGAATAAAAAAAAATTTCGTCTTTTTTATGCTGTTTTACCGTTAAAACGAGATTAAAGCTCAAAACGTGCTTTTTTCAAAAAAGCTTTTTAAAAACTTTTAGATCGTTGAAATCTTTTAAAAAGCAATATTAATAAAAACGAATAATAAATTTCGTCGTTTTTATGCTGTTTACGCGTTAAACGCAGTTAAAGCTCAAAACGTGCTGTTTTGCTTCATGCAGCATTTTCAAGCATTTTAGATCGATTTGAAATCGGTAAAATGAAGCAATAATGGCAAAACGAATAATAAAAAATCGTCGTTTTATGCTGTTTTACGCGTTAAACGCAGTTAAAACTCAAAACGTGCTGTTTTGCTAAAATAAACATTTTCAAAGCATTTTAGATCGTTGAAATCGTTTCAAATAGAAGCAATATTAATAAAAACGAATAATAAAAAATTTTGTCGTTTTATGCTGTTTTACGCGTTAAAACGCAGATTAAAACTCAAAACGTGCTGTTTTGGTAAAATAAAGCATTTTCAAGCATTTTAGATCGTTGAAATCTAGATTTCAAATAGAAGCAATCTTAATAAAAACGAATAATAAAAATTCGTCGTTTTATGCTGTTTACGCATAAAACGCAGATTAAAGCTCAAAACGTGCTGTTTTACAAAATAAACATTTCAAAACATTTTAGATCGTTGGGAAATCGTTCAAATAGACACCAATATTAATAAAACGAATAATAAAAAGAAATTTGTCGTTTTATGCCGTTTTACGCGTTAAAGAAACGCAGGAATTCAAACTCAAAACGATGCTGTTTTGCTAAAATAAGCATTTTCAAGCATTTTAGATCGTTGGAAATCGTTCAAATAGAAGCAATATTAATAAAAACAAATAATAAAAAATTCGTCGTTTTATGCTGTTTTGCGTGCAAACGCAGATAAAAAGCTCAAACGTGCTGTTTTGCTAAAATAAGCATTTTCAAGTATTTTAGATGCAAATGGAAATCGTTCCGGCGAAGCTTAATATTAATAAAAACGAATAATAAAAATTCGTCGTTTTATGCTGTTTGCCGTTAAAACGCAAGCTCAAACGTGCTGTTTTGCTAAAATAAGCGTGCAGAAGCATTTTTGGATCGGTGAAATCGTTCAAATAGACGCAATATTAAAACGAATAATAAAAATTCGTCGTTTTTTATACGCGTTTTACGCGATTAAAACGCAGATTAAAAGCTCAAAACGTGCTGTTTTGCTAAAGTATAAGCATTTTACAACAGATCGTTGAAATCACACGTTTCAAATAGACGCAATGTTAATAAAAACGGAATAATAAAAAAGAGATTACGTCGTTTTATGCTGTTTTACGCGGGTAAAAACCCCGCAGATTAAAACTCAAAACGTGCTGTCTTGCTAACGCCAAATACATTTTAGTATAGGTCGTTGAAATCGTTTCAAATGGACGCAATATTAATAAAAACGAATAATAAAGAATTTCGTCGTTTTATGCTGTTTTGCGCGTTAAAACGCAGATTAAAAACTCAAAACGTGCTGTTTTTGCTTTAAAATAAAGCATTTTCAAGCATTTTAAGATCGTTGAAATCGTTTCAAATAGAAGCAATATTAATAAAAACAGATCATAAAAAAATTCGTCGTTTTTTATGCTGTTTTACGCGTTAAAACGCAGATTAAAGCTCAAAACGTGCTGTTTTTTTGCTTTAAAATAAAAATCATTTCAAGCATTTTAGATCGTTGAAATCGTTCAAATAGACGCAATATTAATAAAAACGAATAATAAAACTTTCGTCGTTTTATGCTGTTTTACGCGTTAAAACGCAGATTAAAGCTCAAAACGTGCTGTTTTGCTAAAATAAGCATTTTCAAGCATTTTAGATCCGTTGGGAAATCGTTCAAATAGAGCAATATTAAAAAAAACGAATAATAAAAATTCGTCTTTTTGCTGTTTAGGGTTTAAAAAACCAGATTAAACTCAAAAGGGGTTTTTTAAAATAAGCATTTTAACTTTTTTAATCGTTGAAATCGTTAAAAAAAACAATAAAAAAAAAATTTAAAAATTGCTTTTTAGCTGAGCTTAAAACGCGTTGCTAAAATTGGTTTTGCTAAAATTTTTTTTTCAAGCTTTTTTAACGAAATTTAAAAAACCTTTAATAAAAAAAAATAAAAAAAATTTGTTTTTTTAAAACTTTTCGCGAAAAACTTAACTAAAATGTTTTTAAAATAAGATTTTAATTTTTTTAATTTGTCGTTAAATGCGTTTAAATAAAAACGAAAATAAAACGTCTTTTTTTCTTTTTACCCTTAAAAGCAAATTAAAGC
>NW_027046271.1:0-28608 GCF_025399875.1 Dalotia coriaria | reverse complement strand
ATTCTGCGTTTCAACGATCAAAATAAAACACATAGAACGAGAAATTTTTATTTTACCGTTTTATTAATTGCGTTTAACGTAAAACACTAAAACGGAATTTTTATATTCGTTTTTAAAATCGTTATTTGAACGATTTCAACGATCTAAAATGCTTGAAAATGTTATTTTTAGCAAAACAGCACGTTTTGAGCTTAATCGCGTTTTAACGCTAAAACAGCATAAAAACGACGAATTTTTATTATTCGTTTTTATAATATTGCTTCATTTGAACGATTTCAACGATCTAAATGCTGAAAATGCTATTTTACAAAACAGCACGTTTTGAGCTTTTATCTGCGTTTTAACGCGTAAAACAGCATAAAAACGACGAATTTTTATTATTCGTTTTTATTAATAGCGTCTATTTGAACGATTTCAACGATCTAAAATGCTTGAAAATGCTTATTTTAGCAAACAGCACGTTTTGAGCTTTTAATCGCGTTTTAACGCGTAAAACAGCATAAAACGACGAATTTTTATTATTCGTTTTTATTAATATTGCGTCTATTTGAACGATTTCAACGATCTAAAATGCTTGAAAATGCTTATTTTAGCAAAACAGCACGTTTTGAGCTTTAATCTGCGTTTTAACGCGTAAAACAGCATAAAACGACGATTTTTATTATTCGTTTTTATTAATATTGCTCTATTTAACGATTTCAACGATCTAAAATGCTTGAAAATGCTTTATTTTAGCAAAACAGCACGTTTTGAGCTTTAATCGCGTTTTAACGGTAAACAGCATAAAAACGACGAAATTTTTTATTCGTTTTTTTATTAATATGCGTCTATTTGAACGATTTCAACGATCTAAAATGCTTGAAAATGCTTATTTTAGCAAAACAGCACGTTTTGAGCTTTAATCTGCGTTTTAACGCGTAAAACAGCATAAAAACGACGAAATTTTTATTATTCGTTTTTATTAATATTGCTTCTATTTGAACGATTTCAACGATCTAAAATGCTTGAAAATGCTTATTTTAGCAAAACAGCACGTTTTGAGCTTTAATCTGCGTTTTAACGCGTAAAACAGCATAAAACGACGAAATTTTTATTATTCGTTTTTATTAATATTGCGTCTATTTGAACGATTTCAACGATCTAAAATGCTTGAAAATGCTTATTTTAGCAAAACAGCACGTTTTGAGCTTTAATCTGCGTTTTAACGCGTAAAACAGCATAAAACGACGAAATTTTTATTATTCGTTTTATTAATATTGCTTCTATTTGAACGATTTCAACGATCTAAAAATGCTTGAAAATGTTATTTTAGCAAAACAGCACGTTTTGAGCTTTAATCTGCGTTTTAACGCGTAAAACAGCATAAAAACGACGAATTTTTATTATTCGTTTTTTTAATATTGCGTCTATTTGAACGATTTCAACGATCTAAAATGCTTGAAAATTTTATTTTAAAACGTTTTGATTTTTATTTTAACGCGTAAAACGCATCAAAACGACGAAATTTTTATTATTCGTTTTATTATTTGTTATTACTATTTCATCGAACAATTTGAAAATTTTTATTTTGAATCTATTTTGCATTACTGTTTTAACGCGTTTTAAGCGTAAAACGAATTTTAAAGAATTTTTTATTTTCGTTTTAAACGATTTCAAGTTAAATTTCTTGAATTATATGCTTGAAAACTATTTTCAAATCTAATTGCGTTTTAATCTGTTTTAAAGCTAAAACAGAAATTTATTTTTTGCTTTTATAATATTGCTTCTATTTACATTTCAACGATCTAAAATTTGAAAATGCTTAATTTTGCAAATAACGCACTTTTGCTTTAATCGCGTTTTAACGCGTAAAACAGCAAAAAACGAGAATTTTATTATTCGTTTTTTTAATATTGCGTCTATTTGAACTTTAACGTTAAAATGCTTGAAAATGCTTATTTTAGCAAAACAGCCGTTTTGAGCTTTTAATCGCGTTTTAACGCGTAAAACAGCATAAAAACGCGAATTTTTATTATTCGTTTTTATTAATATTGCTTTATTTGAACGTTTCAACGATCTAAAATGCTTGAAATTTATTTTAGCAAAACAGCACGTTTTGAGTTTAATCTGCGTTTTAACGCGTAAAACAGCATAAAAACACGAATTTTTTATTATTCGTTTTTATATATTGCTCTATTTGAACGATTTAACGATCAAAAGCTTGAAAATGTTATTTTAGCAAACAGCATTTTGAGTTTTAATCTGCGTTTTAACGCGTAAAACAGCATAAAAACGACGAATTTTATTATTATTTCTTTTAATATTGCGTCTATTTAACGATTTCAACGATCTAAAATGCTTGAAAATGCTTATTTTAAAAAAGCAGTTTTAGCTTTTTCGTTTTAACGGTAAAACAGCATAAAAGCACAATTTTTATTATTCGTTTTTTTTAATTGCGCTTTTGAACGTTTTCAACTAAAATGCTTGAAAATGCTTATTTTAGAAAAAGCATTTTAGCTTTAATCTGCGTTTTAACGTTAAAACAGCATAAAACGACGAATTTTTATTATTCGTTTTTTTAATATTTTTATTTGAACGATTTCAAACGATTAAATTTGAAAATATATTTTGAAAATGCACTTTTAAAAACGCATTTTAGTATAAATCTATTTTACAAAACATTTTAATCAAATTTCTTTATCTTACATTTAATATTGATATTTGAAACGCTTTATGACAAAAAACTTTAATTTTAATTTTAGCTTTAACGCGTAAACGTTTAACTTAACGAATTTTATATTCGTTTTATTAAATTGCGTCTTTTGAATCGTTTTTATCAATTAACATGTTTTAACGATTTACTTCTACAAAATAAGTTTTGAGTTTTAATCTGCGTTTTACGCTTAAACGCATAAACAAATTTATTTATTCGTTTATTAAATTGCATTTTATTTTGATTTTTAATCTAAATTTGAAAATTTATTTTAGCAAAACAGCGTTTAAGTTTAATCTGTTTAACGGTAAACAGCATAAAAAATTTTTTTAACGTTTTATAATATAATTTTTTAACGATTTTAATATTAAAATGTTTAAAAGCTTTTTAAGATTTCAAACGTTTTAAGCTTAAACTGCTTTTAAGCGAAAATTTACAGATTTTTGTTACGTTTTTAATATAAGCTTAATAAACGATTTACTTTTATAATGCTTTTATTAATTTGCTTTTATAAAACGATTTCAAGATTAAAATCTTAATTCTTTTTAAACAAAACCACGATTTAAGATTTTTATTGTTTTAACGCTTAAAATAGCTAAAACGTCGAAATTTTTAATCTTTTTTAATATTGCGTTATTTTACAAAACAATTTAAAATGCTTTAAAATCTTTTGAAATTAATCTCTTTACTAAAACAGCATAAAAACGACGAATTTTTTTATTATTCGTTTTATTAATATTGCGTCTATTTGAACGATTTCAACGATCTAAAATGCTTGAAAATGCTTATTTTAGCAAAACAGCACGTTTTGAGCTTTTAATCTGCGTTTTAACGCGTAAAACAGCATAAAAACGACGAATTTTTTATTATTCGTTTTTATTAATATTGCTCTATTTGAACGATTTCAACGATCTAAAATGCTTGAAAATGCTTATTTTAGCAAAACAGCACGTTTTGAGTTTAATCTGCGTTTTAACGCGTAAAACAGCATAAAAACGACGAAATTTTTATTATTCGTTTTTATTAATATTGCGTCTATTTGAACGATTTCAACGATCTAAAATGCTTGAAAATGTTATTTTAGCAAAACAGCACGTTTTGAGCTTTAATCGCGTTTTAACGCGTAAAACAGCATAAAAACGACAATTTTTATTATTCGTTTTTATTAATATTGCGTCTGTTGAACGATTTCAACGATCACAAAATGCTTGAAAATGCTTATTTTAGCAAAACAGCACGTTTGAGCTTTAATCTGCGTTTTTTAACGCGTAAAACAGCATAAAACGACAGAATTTTTGTTATTCGTTTTGTTAATAGCCGTCTGTTGTTGATTTCAGCGATCACAAATGCTTGAAAATGCTTATTTTAGCAAAACAGCGTTCCGAGCTTTAATCTGCGTTTAACGCGTGGAAAAACGGCATGAAACGACGAATTTTGTGTGTTTTTTATTAATATTTACTTCACTATTTGAACGATTTCAACGTCTAAAAATGCTTAAAATGCTTATTTACGGCAAAACAGCACGTTTTGCGCTTTAATCTGCGTTTTAACGCGTAAAACAGCATAAAACGACGGGTACATTATTCGTTTTTGGTAATATTGCTCCTATTTAAACGATTTCAACGATCTAAAATGCTTGAAAGTAGCGGTTTAGCAAAACAGCACGTTTTCAGCTTTTAATCTGCGTTTTAACGCGTAAAACAACATAAAAACGACGAAATTTTATTATTCGTTTTTTATTATGCTTCTATTTGACCGGTTTCAACGATCTATATTAGCGAAAATGCTTATTTAGCATAACAGCACGTTTTGAGCTTTAATCGCGTTTTAACGCCTAAAACAGCATAAAACGACGGAATTTTTATTATTCGTTTTTTATTAATATTGCGTCTATTTGAACAGTTTCAGCGATCTAAAAATGCTTGAAAATGCTTTTATTTTAGCAAAAACATCACGTTTTGAGCTTTAATCCAACGTTTTTAACGCGTAAAACAACATAAAACGGCAGAATTTTTTATTATTCGTTTTTATTAATGTTGCGTCTGTTGAGACGATTTCAGCGATCTAAAATGCTTGAAAATGCTTATTTTAGCAAAACAGCACGTTTTGAGCTTTAATCTGCGTTTTAACGCGTAAAACAACATAAAAACGACGAATTTTTTATTAATCGTTTTTATTAATATTTGAAAAGCTCCTATTTGAACAGTTTCAACGATCTAAAATGCTTGAAAATGCTTATTTTAGCAAAACCTCACGTTTTGAGCTTTAATCTGCGTTTTGCAACGCGTAAAACAGCTTATAAAAACGACGAAATTTTTATTATTCGTTTTTTATTAATGGCCGTCTATTTGAACGATTTCAACGATCTAAAATGCTTGAAAATGCTTATTTAGCAAAACAGCACGTTTGAGCTTTTATTCTGCGGATTTTAACGCGTAAAACAACTTTTATAAAACGGTAGGGAATTTTATTATTCGTTTTTATTTTTATTGCGTCTATTTGAACGATTTCAACGATCTAAAATGTTTGAAAATGCTTATTTAGCAAAACAGCACGTTTTGAGCTTTAATCTGCGTTTTAACTTGTAAAACAACATAAAACGACGATTTTTTGTTATTCGTTTTTTATTAATAATTGCTTCTATTTGAACGATTTTCAACGATCTAAAATGCTTGAAAATGCTTATTTTAGCAAAACAGCACGTTTGAGCTTTATTCTGCGTTTTTAACGCGTAAAACAACATAAAACGACGAAATTTTTTATTATTCGTTTTATTTTTTGTGCGTCTATTTGAACGGTTCAACGATCTAAAATGCTTGAAAATGCTTATTTTAGCAAAACAGCACGTTTGGGGTTTTAAATGCGTTTTAACGCGTAAAACAGCATAAAAACGACGAATTTTTATTCGTTTTTATTAATATTGCTTCTATTTGAACGATTTCAACGATCTAAAATGCTTGAAATGCCCATTTTAGCAAAACAGCACGTTTTGAGGCTTTTAATCTGCGTTTAACGCGTCAACATAAAACGACGAATTTTATTATTCGTTTATGTTAATATTGCTTCTATTTGAACGATTTCAACGATCTAAAATGCTTGAAAATGCTTATTTTAGCAAAACAGCACGTTTTGAGCTTTAATCTCTGCGTTTTTAACGCGTAAAACAGCATAAAAACGACGAATTTTTATTATTCGTTTTTATTAATATTGCTTCTATTTGAACGTTCGGCGATCTAAAATGCTTGAAAATGCTTATTTTAGCGCCAAACAGCACGTTTTGAGCTTTAATCTGCGTTTAACGCGTAAAACGCTTATAAAACGACGATTTTTTTATTGATTCGTTTTTATTATTGCTTCTGTTGAACGATTTCAGCGATCTAAAATGCTTGAAAATGCTTATTTAGCAAAACAGCACGTTTGAGCTTTAATCTGCGTTTTAACGCGTAAAACAACCTGCTCAAAAACGACAAAGAGGTACATTATTCGTTTTTAGTAATATTGCGCGTCTATTTGAACGATTTCAACGATCTAAAATGCTTGAAAATGCTTATTTTAGCAAAACAGCACGTTTTGAGCTTTATTCTGCGTTTAACGCGTAAAACAGCATAAACACGACGAAATTTTTATTATTCGTTTTTATTTTTATTGCGTCAATTTGAACGATTTCAAAGATCTAAAATGCTTGCCGAAAGTAACATTTTAGCAAACAGCACGTTTTGAGCTTTAATCTGCGTTTTTAACGCGTAAAACAACATAAAACGACGAATTTTTATTATTCGTTTTTTATTAATATTGCTTCTATTTGAACGATTTCAACGTCTAAAATGCTTGAAAATGCTTATTTTAGCAAAACAGTACGTTTGAGCTTTGTCTGCGTTTTAACGCGTAAAACAACTAAAACGGCAAGAGAATTTTTATTATTCATTTTTTTATTAATATTGCGTCTGTTGAACGATTTCCAGCGATCTAAAATGCTTGAAAATGCTTATTTTAGCAAAACAGCGTTTGAGCTTTCATCTGCGTTTAACGCGGCAACATAAAACGACGAATTTTTTTGTTATTCGTTTTTATTAATATTAGCTTCTATTTGAACGATTTCAGCGATCTAAAATGCTTGAAAATGCTTATTTTAGCAAAACAGTACGTTTTTCGCTTTAATCTGCGTTTTAACGCGTAAAACAGCATAAAACGACGAAATTTTTTATTATTCGTTTTTATTTTTTATTGCGATCTGTTGAACGATTTCAACGATCTAAAATAGCGAAAATACTTATTTTAGCAAAACAGCACGTTTTGAGCTTTAATCTGCGCTTTATCGCGTAAAACAGCATAAAACGACAGATTTTTATTATTCGTTTTTTATTAATGTGCTATTTGAACGATTTTAACGATCACAAAATGCTTGAAAATGCTTATTTTAGCAAAACAGCGTTTTGAGAGCTTTATTTAATCACCGTTTAACGCGTAAAACAGCATAAAACGACAGAAATTTTATTATTCGTTTTTATTAATATTGCGTCTGAACAGTTTTCAGCGATCACAAAATGCTTGAAAATGCTTATTTTAGCAAAACAACACGTTTTGAGCTTTAATCTGCGTTTTAGCGCGTAAAACAGCTTTAAAACGACGAAATTTTTTATTATTCGTTTTTATTAATATTTAGCTTCTATTGAACGATTTCAACGTCTATAATGCTTGAAAATGTTTGTTACAGCAAAACAGCACGTTTCGAGCTTTAATCTGCGTTTTAACGCTTAAAACAGCATAAAACGACGAATTTTTATTATTCGTTTTTGCCAATATTGCTTCTATTTGAACGATTTCAACGATCTAAAATGCTTGAAAATGCTTATTTTAGCAAAACAGCACAGTTTTGAGCTGTCTGCGTTTTAACGCGTAAAGAGCAGCATAAAAACGACGAATTTTTAATATTCGTTTTTATTAATATTGCGTCTGTTGAACGGATTTCAGCGATCTAAAGATGCTTGAAAATGCTTATTTTAGCAAAACCGCACGTTTTGAGCTTTTAATCTGCGCTTTAACGCGTAAAAACAGCATAAAAACGACGAAATTTTTATTATTCGTTTTTATTAATATTGCTTCTATTTGAACGATTTCAACGATCTAAAAATGCTTGAAAATGCTTATTTTAGCAAAACAGCACGTTTTGAGCTTTTAATCTGCGTTTAACGCGTAAAACAGCAAAACGATGAAATTTTTATTATTCGTTTTTATTAATATTGCTTCTATTTAAACGATTTCAACGATCTAAAATGCTTGGTACTTATTTAGCCTTAAAACAGCACGATTTTGAGCTTTATTCATAACGCGTTTTAACGCGTAAAACAACATAAAAACGACGAAATTTTATTATTCGTTTTTATTAATATTTGCTTCTGTTGAACGGTTCAACGATCTATAAATGCTTGAAAATGTTTATTTTAGCAAAACAGCACGTTTCGAGCTTTAATCTGCGTTTTAACGCTTAAAAACAGCATAAAACGACGAATTTTTATTATTCGTTTTTTATCAATATTGCTTCTATTTGAACGATTTCAACGATCTAAAATGCTTGAAAATGCTTATTTTAGCAAAACAGCACGTTTTGGAAGAAATCTGCGTTTAACGTAAAACAGCGTAAAACGACGAATTTTTTTTATTATTCGTTTTTATTAATATTGCATCTGTTGAAAGACAGTTTCAGCGATCTAAAATGCTTGAAAATGCTTATTTTAGCAAAACCGCACGTTTGAGCTTTAATCGCTTTAACGCGTAAAACAGCATAAAAACGGCAGAAATTTTATTATTCGTTTTTATTAATATTGCTTCTATTTGAACGATTTCAACGATCTAAAAATGCTTGAAATGCTTATTTTAGCAAAACAGCACGTTTTGGGCGCAATCTGCGTTTTAACGTAAAACAGCATAAAACGATGAAATTTTTATTATTCGTTTTATTAATATTGCGTCAATTTGAACGATTTCAGCGATCTAAAATTAGCGAAAATGCTTATTTTAGCAAAACAGCACGTTTTGAGCTTTATTCTGCGTTTTGACGCGTAAAACAGCATAAAACGACGGAATTTTTTATTATTTATTCGTTTTTATTTTTATTGCGTCTATTTGAACGGTTCAACGATCCGTCTTGAAAATGCTTATTTACAGCAAAACAGCACGTTTGAGTTTTAATCTGCGGTGCTGCGTAAAAACAGCATAAAACGACGAATTTACATTATTCGTTTTATTAATATTGCTTCTGTTGAACGGTTTAAACGTCTAAAATGCGAAAATGCTTATTTTAGCAAAACAGCACGTTTTGAGCTTTTAATCTGCGTTTTAACGCGTAAAACAGCATAAAACGACGAATTTTTTACATTATTCGTTTTTTATTAATATTCTTCCTGTTGAACGATTCCAGCGATCTAAAAATGCTTGAAAATGCTTATTTTAGCAAAACAGCACGTTTGAGCTTTAATCTGCGTTTTAACGCGTAAAACGGCATAACGTTTTTATTATTCGTTTTATTAATATTGCGTCTATTTCAGCGATTTCAGCGATCTAAAATGCTTGAAAATGCTTATTTAGCAAAACAGCACCGTTTGAGCTTTAATCCAGCGTTTTAACGCGTAAAACAACATAAAAACATTGGGGTACGGTATTCGTTTTTTAATATGCGTCTATTTGCAGACGATTTCAACGATCTAAAATGCTTGAAAATGCTTATTTTAGCAAACAGCACGTTTTGAGCTTTAATCTGCGTTTTAACGCGTAAAACAGCATAAAAATGACAGATTACATTATTCGTTTTTATTAATAGTAGCTTCTATTTGAACAGTTTCAACGATCTAAAATGCTTGAAAATGCTTATTTTAGCAAAACAGCACGTTTGAGCTTTAATCTGCGTTTTAACGCGTAAAACAACATAAAACGACAATTTTTATTATTCGTTTTTTTATTAATATTGCATCTATTTGAACGATTTCAACGATCACAAATGCTTGAAAATGTATTTTAGAAAAACAGCACGTTTGAGCTTTTAATCTGCGTTTTAACGCCGTAAAACAGCATAAAACTGACAGGGGTACATTATTCGTTTTTATTATATTGCGATCTATTTGAACGATTTCAACGATCTAAAATGCTTGAAAATGCTTATTTTTAGCAAAACAGCGCGTTTTGAGCTTTAATCTGCGTTTTAACACGTAAAACAGCATAAAAACGACAGATTTTTATTATTCGTTTTTTATATTAATATTGCTTCTATTTGAACGATTTCAACGATCTGAAATGCTTGAAATGCTTATTTTAGCAAAACAGCACGTTTTGAGAGCTTTAATCTGCGTTTAACGCGTAAAACAGCATAAAACGACGAAATTTGCAGTATTCGCTTTTTATTAATGTGCGTCTATTTGAACGATTACAACGATCTAAAATGCTTGAAAATGCTTTGTTGCCGCCTTAAACAGCACGTTTTGAGGCTATTCAGCGTTTTAACGCGCGTAAAACAGCCTTTATAAAACGACGGAAATTTTATTATTCGTTTTTTATTTTTATTGCGTCTATTTGAACGATTTCAGCGATCTAAAATGCTTGAAAATGCTTATTTTAGCAAAACAACACGTTTGAGCTTTAATCTGCGTTTTAACGCGTAAAAACAGCATAAAACGACGAATTTTTTATTATTCGTTTTTATTAATATTGCTTCTATTTGAACGATTTCAGCGATCTAAAAATGCTTGAAAATGCTTATTTTAGCAAAAACAGCACGTTTTGAGCTTTAATCTGCGTTTTAACGCGTAAAACAGCATAAAACGACAGAAATTTTATTATTCGTTTTTTTATTAATGTGCGTCTATTTGAACGATTTCAACGATCTAAAATGCTTGAAAATGCTTATTTTAGCAAAACAGTACGTTTTCAGCTTTAATCTGCGTTTTAACGCGTAAAACAACTTTATAAAACGACAGAAATTTTTATTATTCGTTTATTATTTTTATTGCGTCTATTTGAACAATTTCAACGATCTAAAAATGCTTGAAAATGCTTATTTTAGCAAAACAGCACGTTTTGAGCTTGAATCTGCACTAGCGTAAACAGCATAAAACGACGAATTTTTATTATTCGTTTTTATTAATATTAGCCAAACGAACGATTTCAACGATCTAAAATGCTTGAAAATGCTTATTTTAGCAAAACAGCACGTTTTGAGCTTTAATCTGCGTTTTAACACGTAAACAGCATAAACGACGGGGTACATTATTCGTTTTTTATTAATGTGCGTCTATTTGAACGGTTCAGCGATCTAAAATGCTTGAAAATGCTTATTTTAGCAAAAACAGCACCGTTTTGAGCTTTTATTCTGCGTTTTAGCGCGTAAAGAGCAGCAGCATAAAACGACGAAATTTTATTATTCGTTTTTTTATTTTTATTGCGCGTCTGTTGAACGATTTCAACGATCTACAGTAGCGAAAATGCTTATTTTAGCAGGAAACAGCACGTTTTGAGCTTTTAATCTGCGTTTTAACGCGTAAAACAGCATAAAAACGACGAAATTTTTATTATTCGTTTTTTATTAATGTGCTTCTATTTGAACGATTTCAGCGATCTATAGTAGCGAAAATGCTTATTTTGGCATCATAACAGCGCGTTTTGAGCTTTTAATCTGCGTTTTAACGCCTAAAGAGCAGCATAAAACGACGAATTTTTTATTATTCGTTTTTATTATGTTGCGTCTATTTGAACGTTCAACGATCTAAAATGCTTGAAAATACTTGGCCGCCAAAACAGCACGTTTGAGCTTTAATTAGCGTTTTAACGCGTAAAACAACTAAAACGACAGAAATTTTTATTATTCGTTTTTATTAATATTGCGTCTGTTGAACGATTTCAACGATCTACAAAATGCTTGAAAATGCTTATTTTAGCAAAACAGCACGTTTTTGAGCTTTTAATCTGCGTTTTAACGCGTAAAACAGCATAAAACGACGAATTTTTATTAATCGTTTTTATTAATAGTAGCTTCTATTGAAGACGATTTCAGCGATCTAAAATGCTTGAAAATGCTTATTTTGCAGCAAAACAGCACGTTTTGAGCTCTAATCTGCGTTTTAACGCGTAAAACAGCATAAAACGGCAGAAATTTTTATTATTCGTTTTTATTAATATTGCACGTCTATTTGAACGATTTCAACGATCTAAAATGCTTGAAAATGCTTATTTTAGCAAAACAGCACGTTTGAGCTTTATTCTGCGTTTTAACGCGTAAAACAGCATAAAACGACAGAAATTTTATTATTCGTTTTTAATTTTATTGCGTCTGTTGAACGATTTTCAGCGATCAAATGTTTGAAAATGCTTATTTTAGCAAAACAGCACGTTTTGAGCTTTAATCTGCGTTTTAACGCGTAAAACAGCATAAAACGACGTTTTTGTTATTCGTTTTTATTAATATTGCTTCTATTTGAACGATTTCAACGATCTAAAATGCTTGAAAATGCTTATTTTAGCAAAAACAGCACGTTTTGAACTTTATTCTCTTTTAACGCGTAAAACAGCATAAAACGACGAAATTTTATTATTCGTTTTTTATTTTTTTATTGCGTCTATTTGAACGATTTCAGCGATCTAAAATGCTTGAAAATGCTTATTTTAGCAAAACGAAAGCACGTTTGAGGAGCTTTTAATCTGCGTTTTAACGCGTCAGCGTAAAACGACGAATTTTTATTATTCGTTTTTTATTAATATGCTTCTATTTGAACGATTTCCAGCGATCTAAAATGCTTGAAAATGCTTATTTTGAAACAACGCGTTTTGGGCTTTAATCTTAACGTTTTAACGCGTAAAACGGCATAAAGAAACGACGAATTTTTATTATTCGTTTTTATTAATATTACTTCTATTTGAACGATTTCAGCGATCTAAAAATGCTTGAAAATGCTTATTTTAGCAAAACAGCACGTTTTGAGCTTTAATCTGCGTTTTAGCGCGTAAGCGCATAAAACGACGAATTTTTTATTATTCGTTTTTTGTTAATATTGCTTCTATTTGAACGATTTCAGCGATCACAAATGCTTGAAAATGCTTATTTTAGCAAAACAGCACGTTTGAGCTTTTAATCTGCGTTTTAACGCGTAAAACAGCGCATAAAAACGACGAAATTTTTTTGTGTCGTTTTTTAGTAATATTGCGTCTATTTGAACGATTTCAGCGATCTAAAATGCTTGAAAATGCTCATTTGTAAAACAGCACGTTTTGAGCTTTATTCTGCGTTTTAACGCGTAAAACAGCAAACTTACGACGAAATTTTATTATTCGTTTTTATTTTTTATTGCGTCTATTTGAACGATTTCAAAGATCTAAAATGCTTAAGAAAATGCTTATTTTAGCAAAACAGCACGTTTTGAGCTTTAATCTGCGTTTAACGCGTAAAACAGCATAAAACGACGAATTTTTGTTATTCGTTTTATTAGTACTTCTATTTGGGCGATTTCAGCGATCTAAAAATGCTTGAAAATGCTTATTTTAGCAAAACAGTACGTTTTGGGAAAATCTGCGTTTTAACGCGTAAAAACAGCTTATAAAAACGACGAATTTTGTGTCGTTTTTATTAATATTGCTGCATATTTGAACGATTTCAACGATCCTAAAATGCTTGAAAATGCTTATTTAGCAAAACAGCACGTTTTGAGCTTTAATCTGCGTTTTTAACGCGTAAAACAACAAAACGACGAATTTTATTATTCGTTTTTATTAATGTGCTTCTTTGAACGATTTCCAGCGATGCTTAAATGCGAAAATGCTTATTTTAGCAAAACAGCGTTTTGAGCTTTTAATATGCGTTTTAACGCGTAAAACAACGCATAAAACGACAGGAATTTTATTATTCGTTTTTATTAATATTGCTTCATTTGAGACGATTTAACTCGTCTTGAAAATGCTTATTTTAGCAAAACAGCGTTTGAGCTTTTAATCTGCGTTTAACGCGTAAACAACATAAAAACGACAGATTTTATTATTCGTTTTTAGTAATATTGCTTCTATTTGAACGATTTCAACGATCTAAAATCTCTTGAAAATGCTTATTTTAGCAAACAGCACGTTTTGAGCTTTAATCTGCGTTTAACGCGTAAAACAACTTTATAAAACGACGAAATTTTATTATTCGTTTTTATTAATGCGATCTATTTGAACGATTTCAACGATCTAAAATGCTTGAAAGAAAATGCTTATTTTAGCAAAACAGCACGTTTGGAGTTTTATTCTGCGTTTTAACGCGTAAACAGCATAAAACAGCAAATTTTGATATTCGTTTTATTTTATTGCGTCAGTTGTGAACGATTTCAACGATCGTCTTGAAAATGCTTATTTTGTAGCAAAACGGCGCATTTTGAGCTTTAATCTGCGTTTTAACGCGTAAACAGCTTAAAACGACGAATTTTTATTATTCGTTTTTTATTAATATTGCTTCTATTTGAACGATTTCAACGATCTAAATGCTTGAAAATGCTTATTTTAGCAAAACAGCACCGTTTTGAGCTTTAATCTGCGTTTAACGCGTAAACAACATAAAACGACGAGTTTTTGTGTTGTTTTATTAATATTTAAATACAGTGAACGATTTCAACGATCTAAAATGCTTGAAAACGCTTATTTTAGCAAAACAGCACGTTTGAGCTTTAATCTGCGTTTGGGTAAACGCTTATAAAGGCAGCAGAATTTTTATTATTCGTTTTATTAATATTGCACGTCTATTTGAACGATTTCAACGATCTAAAATGCTTGAAAATGCTTATTTTAGCAAAACAGCACGTTTTGAGCTTTTAGTCTGCGTTTTAACGCGTAAAACAGCATAAAATGACCAGATTTTTATTATTCGTTTTTATTAATGTGCTTCTATTTAAACGATTTCCAGCGATCTAAAATGCTGGAAAATGTATTTTAGCAAAGGTAGCACGTTTTGAGCTTTAATCTGCGTTTTTTAACGCGTAAAACAGCATAAAACGGCAAAATTTTATTATTCGTTTTTATTAATATTGCTTCTGTTGAACGATTTCAACGATCTAAAATGTAGAAAATGCTTATTTTAGCAAAAACAGCACGTTTGAGCACAATCTGCGTTTTAACGCGTAAAACAGCATAAAAGCGACGTTTTTATTATTCGTTTTAGTAATAATTGCGTCTATTTGAACGATTTCCACGATCACAAATGCTTGAAAATGCCTATTTTAGCAAAACAGCACGTTTTGAGCTTTAATTAGCGTTTTAACGCGTAAAACAACATAAAACGACAGAAATTTTTTATTATTCGTTTTTTATTAATATTGCATCTGTTGAACGATTTCAACGATCACAAAATGGCGAAATGCTTATTTAGCAAAGCAACTTTTACGTTTTGAGCTTTAATCTGCGTTTAACGCGTAAAACAGCATAAAACGACGAATTTTTTATTATTCGTTTTTATTATGTGCTTCTATTTGAACGATTTCAACGATCTAAAATGCGAAAATGCTTATTTTAGCAAAACAGCACGTTTGAGCTTTAATCTGCGTTTTAACGCGTAAACAGCATAAAACGACAGAAATTTTATTATTCGTTTTTTTTTTAGTAATATTGCGTCTATTTGAACGATTTCCAGCGATCTAAAATGCTTGAAAATGCTCATTTTTAGCGAGCAGCACGTTTGGGCTTTATTCTGCGTTTTAACGCGTAAAACAACATAAACACGACGAAATTTTATTATTCGTTTTTATTTTTATTGCGTCTGGCAGACGATTTCAAGATCTAAAATGCTTGAAAATGCTTATTTTAGCAAAACAGCATGTTTGAGCTTTTAATCTACGCGTTTAACGCGTAAAACAGCATAAAACGACGAATTTTTATTATTCGTTTTATTAATATTGCTTCTATTTGAGCGATTTCAAGCGATCTAAAATGCTTGAAAATGTATTTTAGCAAAACGAGGCGTTTTTGAGGCGCAATCTGCGTTTTAACGCGTAAAACAGCATAAAAACGACGAAATTTTATTATTCGTTTTTATTAATATTGCGTCTATTTGAACGATTTTCAACGATTTAAAATGCTTGAAAATGCTTATTTTAGCAAAACAGCACGTTTGAGCTTTAATCTGCGTTTTAACGCGTAAAACAGCGCATAAAACGACCAGATTTTTGTGTCGTTTTTATTAATATTGCTTCTATTTGAACGAGATTTTCAGCGATCTTAAATGCTTGAAAATGCTTATTTTAGCAAAACAGCACGTTTTGAGCTTTAATATGCGTTTTAACGCGCACAACATAAAACGACGAAATTTTTATTATTCGTTTTTTATTAATATTGCTTCTATTTGAACGATTTCAACTCTCTAAAATGCTTGAAAATCGCTATTTTAGCAAAACAGCACGTTTTGAGCTTTAATCTGCGTTTAACGCGTAAAACAGCATAAAACGACGAATTTTATTATTCGTTTTTATTAATATGCTTCTATTTGAACAATTTCCAACGATCTAAAATGCTTGAAAATGCTTATTTAGCAAAACGGCACGTTTGAGCTTTTAATCTGCGTTTTAACGTAAAGCAACATAAAAACGACAGAAATTTTATTATTCGTTTTATTAATATTGCACGTCTGTTGAACGATTTCCAACGATCTAAAATGCTTGAAAACGCTTATTTTAGCAAAACAGCACGTTTGAGTTTTTTATTCTGCGTTTTAACGCGTAAAACAGCATAAAACAGCAGAAATTTTTATTATTCGTTTTATTTTTATTGCGCGTCAATTTGAACGATTTCCAGCGATACAAAATGCTTGAAAATGCTTATTTTAGCAAAACAGCACGTTTTTGAGCTTTAATCTGCGTTTTAACGCGTAAAACAGCAAAACGACGAATTTTTTATTATTCGTTTTATTAATATTGCTTCCTATTTGAACGATTTCAACGATCTAAAATGCTTGAAAATGCTTATTTAGCAAAACAGCACGTTTTGAGCTTTAATCTGCGTTTTAACGCGTAAAACAGCATAAAACGACAGAAATTTTTATTATTCGTTTTTTTATTAATATTGTGCGTCTATTTGAACGATTTCAACGATCTAAAATGCTTGAAAACGCTTATTTTATAAAACAGCGTTTGAGCTTTAATCTGCGTTTTAACGGTAAAACAGCATAAAAAACGACGAAATTTTATTATTCGTTTTTATTAATGTGCGTCTATTTGAACGATTTCAGCTTGATCTAAAATGCTTGAAAATACTTATTTTAGCAAAACAGCACGTTTGAGCTTTAATCTGCGTTTAACGCGTAAAAACAGCATAAAATGACGGAATTTTTATTCGTTTTATTAATATTGCTTCTATTTAAACGATTTCAGCGATCTAAAATGCTGGAAAATGCTTATTTTAGCAAAACAGCACGTTTTGAGCTTTAATCTGCGTTTAACGCGTAAAACAGCATAAAGGCGACGGGGAATTTTTATTATTCGTTTTGTGTGCATTTGGGCGTTTAAACGGTCAAAATGCTTGAAATGCTTATTTTAGCAGCAAAACAGCACGTTTTTGAGCTTTAATCTGCGTTTTAATAACGCGTAAACAGCATAAAACGGCAATTTTTTATTATTCGTTTTTATTAATATTGCGTCTATTTGAACGTTTTCCACGATCTAAAATGCTTGAAAATACCTATTTTAAACAGCACGTTTGAGCTTTAATCAGCGTTTAACGCGTAAAACAGCTTTATAAAACGACAGGGGTGCATTATTCGTTTTTTATTAATATTGCGTCTATTTGAACAGTTTCCAGCGATCTAAAATGCTTGAAAATGCTTATTTTAGCAAAACAGCACGTTTTGAGCTTTAATCTGCGTTTTAACGCGTAAAACAGCATAAAAACGACGATTTTTTTGTTATTCGTTTTTATTAATATTTAGCTTCTATTTGAACGATTTCAACGATCATCTTGAAAATGCTTATTTTAGCGGCAACGCGTTTTGAGCTTTAATCTGCGTTTTAAGCGTAAGAGCAGCATAAAATGACGAAATTTTTATTATTCGTTTTTATTAATATTGCGTCTATTTGAACGATTTCAACGATCCTAAAATGCTTGAAAATGCTTATTTTAGCAAACAGCACGTTTGAGCATCATTCTGCGTTTTAACGCGTAAACAGCATAAAAACGACGAAATTTTATTATTTGTTTTATTTTTGTGCGTCTATTTGAACGATTTCAGCGATCTAAAATGCTTGAAAATGCTTGTTATTTTAGCAAAACAGCGCGTTTTGAGCTTTTAATCTGCGTTTTAACGCGTAAACATCATAAAACGACGAATTTTTATTATTCGTTTTATTAATGTGCGTCTATTTGAACGATTTCAACAATCTAAAATGCATGAAAATGCCTATTTTAGCAAAACAGCGTTTGACGCATCAGCGTTTTAACGCGTAAAACAGCATAAAACGGCAAAATTTTTATTATTTGTTTTTTACTATTAATATTGCACGTCTATTTGATCGATTTCAACGATCTAAAATGCTTGAAAATGCTTATTTAGCAAAACAGCACGTTTTGAGCTTTTAATCGCCGCGTTTTAACGCGTAAACAACATAAAACGACAGAAATTTTTATTATTCGTTTTTATTTTTTATTGCGTCCTATTTGAACGATTTCAACGATCTAAAATGCTTGAAAATGCTTATTTTAGCAAAACAGCACGTTTGAGCTTTAAATCTGCGTTTAACGCAAAAACAGCATAAAACGACAAATTTTATTATTCGTTTTTAATTAATATTGCTTCTATTTGAACTGATTTCAACAATCTAAAATGCCCAGAAAATGCTTATTTTAGCAAAACAGCACGTTTGAAAGGCTTTAATCTGCGTTTAACGCGTAAAGCAACATAAAACGACTTGTTTATTTTATTCGTTTTTATTAACAATTGCGATCTATTTGAACGATTTCAACTTGATCTAAAATGGCAGAAAATACTTGTTACAGCAAAACAGGCATTTTGAGCTTTTGTCTGCCGTTTAACGCGTAAAACAGCATAAAAACGACAGAATTTTATTATTCGTTTTTATTAATATTAACTTCTATTTGACAATTTCAACGATCTAAAATGCTTGAAAATGCTTATTTTTAGCAAAACAGCACGTTTTGAGCTTTTAATCTGCGTTTTAACGCGTAAAAACAGCATAAAATGACAGAATTTTATTATTCGTTTTTATTAATATTGCGTCTATTTGGACGTTTCAACGATCTAAAATGCTTGAAAATGCTTATTTTAGCAAAACAGCCGCGATTTTGAGCATCATTCTGCGTTTTAACGCGCGTAAACAACATAAAACGACGAAATTTTTATTATTTGTTTTATTTTTGTGCGTCCTGTTGAACGGTTCCAAGCGATCTAAAATGCTTGAAATGCTTATTTTAGCAAAACAGCACGTTTTGAGGCTTTAATCTGCGTTTAACGCGTAAAACATCATAAAACGACGGGTACATTATTCGTTTTTATTAATATTGCGTCTATTTAGACGATTTCAACAATCACAAAATGCATGAAAATGCCTATTTTATAAAACAGCACGTTACGAGCTTTTAATCCGGCGCTTGCGTAAACAGCATAAAAACGACAGAAATTTTTATTATTTGTTTTTATTAATATTGCGTCTATTTGATCGATTTTCAACGATCTAAAATGCTTGAAAATGCTTATTTTAGCAAAACAGCGCGTTTTGAGCTTTAATCTGCGTTTTAACGCGTAAAACAACATAAAACGACGAAATTTTTATTATTCGTTTTTATTTTTAGTGCGCGTCTATTTGAACGATTTCAACGATCTAAAAATGTGAAAATGCTTATTTTGGCAAGCAGCACGTTTTGAGCTTTTAATCTGCGTTTTAACGCGTAAAACGGCATAAAAACGACAAATTTTTTTTATTATTCGTTTTTATTAAGATTTAACTTCTATTTGAACGATTTCAGCAATCCTAAAATATGTGAAAATTAACTTATTTTTAGCAAAACGGCGCGTTTGAACTTTAATCTGCGTTTTAACGCGTAAAACGGCATAAAACGACGTGACATTTTATTATTCGTTTTTTATTAATATTGCGTCTAACGAACGATTTCAGCGATCTAAAATGCTTGAAAATGCTTATTTGTAAAACAGCGTTTGCGAGCTTTAATGTACGTTTAACGCGTAAAACAGCATAAAAACGACGAAATTTTTTATTATTCGTTTTTAGTAAAATTGCTTCGGCCCCGAACGATTTCAACGATCTAAAAATGCTTACGAAAATGTTTATTTTTAGCAAAACAGCACGTTTGCGCTTAATCTACGTTTTAACGCGAAAACAGCATAAAACGACGAATTTTTATTATTCGTTTTTTATTAATATTGCGTCTATTTGAACGATTTCAACGATCTAAAATGCTTGAAATGATATATTTAGCAAAACAGCACGTTTTGAGCTTTTAATCAGCGTTTAACGTAAAACAGCATAAAACGACGAAATTTTTATTATTCGTTTTTATTAATATTGCGTCTATTTGAACGATTTCGCTTGATCTAAAATGCTTGAAAATGCTTATTTTAGCAAAACAGCACGTTTGAGCTTTTAATCACCGCGTTTTAACGCGTAAACAGCATAAAACAACGAATTTTTTTTATTATTCGTTTTTATTATGTACTTCTATTCGAACGATTTCAACGATCTAAAAATGCTTGAAAATGCTTATTTTAGCAAAACAGCACGTTTTGAGCTTTAATCTGCGTTTAACGCGTAAAACAGCAAAATGACAAAATTTTTATTATTCATTTTATTAATATTGCATTATATTTGAACGATTTCAGCGATCTAAAATGCTTGAAAATGCTTATTTTAGCAAAACAGCGCACGTTTGAGCTTCATTCTGCGTTTTAACGTAAAGCAACTATAAAACGGCCGAAATTTTATTATTCGTTTTTATTTTTATTGCGTCTATTTGAACGATTTAACGATCTGATGCGGCGAAAGTACTTATTTTGGCAAAATAGCGCGTTTTGAGCTTTAATCTGCGTTTTAACGCGGTAAAACAGCATAAAACGACAAATTTGCACATTATTCGTTTTTTATTAATATTGCTTCTATTTGAACAGTTTCCAGCGATCTAAAATGCTTGAAAATGCTTATTTTAGCAAAACAGCACGTTTGAGCTTTAATCTGCGTTTAGCAGCGTAAAACAGCATAAAATGACGAATTTTTTGTTATTCGTTTTTATTAATATTGCTTCTATTTAAACGATTTCAACGATCTAAAATGCTTGAAATGCTTATTTTTATGAAACAGCACGTTTTTGTGCTTTAATCTGCGTTTTAACGCGTAAAATATATAAAAATGGCGAAATTTTATTATTCGTTTTTATTAATATTGCGTCTATTTGAACGGTTCAACGATCAAATGCTTGAAATGCTTATTTAGCAAAACAGCACGTTTTGAGCTTTAATCTGCGTTTTAACGCGTGAAACGGCATAAAACGACGAATTTTTTATTCGTTTTTTTATTATCAGCTAGCGTCTATTTGAACGATTTCAACGATCTAAAATGCTTGAAAATGCCTATTTTAGCAAAACAGCACGTTTGAGCTTTTGAAATAAGCGTTTTAACGCGTAAAACAGCATAAAACGACGAAATTTTTATTATTCGTTTTTTATTAATAATGCGTCTATTTAAACGATTTCCAGCTTGATCTAAAATGCTTGAAAATGCTTTATTTTAGCAAAACAGCACGTTTGAGCTTTTAATCTGCGTTTTAACGCGTAAACAGCATAAAAACGACGGAATTTTTATTATTCGTTTTATTAATATTACTTCTATTTGAACGATTTCAGCGATCTAAAATGCTTGAAAATGCTTATTTTAGCAAAACAGCGCGTTTTGAGCTTTAATCTGCGTTTTTAACGCGTAAAACAGCATAAGAAATGGCGAAATTTTTTATTATTTGTTTTTATTAATATTGCGTCTATTTGATGGATTTCAGCGATCACAAAAATGCTTGAAAATGCTTATTTTAGCGAAGCAGCGTTTGGAAGCTTCGTTCTGCGATTTAACGCGTAAAACAGCATAAAACGGTACATTATTCGTTTTTATTTTTATTGCGTCCTGTTGAACGTTCAGCCATCAAAAATGCTTGAAAATGCTTTATTTTAGCAAAACAGCACGTTTTTGAGCTTTAATCTGCGTTTTTAACGCGTAAAAACAGCATAAAACGACGAATTTTTATTATTCGTTTTTTATTAATATTGCGTCTATTTGAACGATTTCAACGATCTAAAATGCTTGAAAATGCCTATTTTAGCAAAACGGCGCACGTTTTGAGCTTTTGAAATCTGCGTTTTAGCGCGTAAAACAGCATAAAACGACGGTACATTATTCCGTTTTTTATTAATGGCCAAAAGCTTCTATTTGCGGGCAAATTTCAGCGATCTATAATGCTTGAAAAGTAAGCATTTTAGCATAACAGCACGTTTTGAGTTTTAATCTGCGTTTTAACGCCTAAAACAGCATAAAACGGCGTTTTTATTCGTTTTATTAATGTGCGTCTATTTGAACGATTTCAACGATCTAAAATGCTTGAAAATGCTTATTTTAGCAAAACAGCACGTTTTGAGCACAATCAGCGTTTTAACGCGTAAACAACATAAAACGGCGAAATTTTGTGCTGTTTTATTAATGTTACGTTTATTTTGAACGATTTCAACGATCTGAAATGGCGAAAATGCTTATTTTAGCAAAACAGCACGTTGCGAGCTTTTAATCTGCGTTTTAACGCGTAAACAGCATAAAAACGACGAATTTTTTATTATTCGTTTTTATTAATATTGCTTCTATTTGAACGATTTCAACGATCTAAAATGCTTGAAAATGCTTATTTTGCAAAAAGCCGAAACAGCGCCGTTTTTGGGGCGCAATCTGCGTTTTAACGCGTGACAACATAAAAACGACGAGGTACATTATTGTTTTATTATGTTGCGTCTATTTGAACGATTTCAGCGATCTAAGATGGCGAAAATGCTTATTTTTAACAAAACAGCACGTTTGAGCTTTATTCTGCGTTTTAACGCGGTAAAACAGCATAAAAACGACGAATTTTTTTATTATTCGTTTTTATTTTTATTGCGTCTATTTGAACGATTTCAACGATCTAAAATGTTTGAAAATGCTTATTTTAGCAAAACAGCACGTTTGAGCTTTTAATCTGCGTTTTTAACGCGTAAAACAGCTTATAAAACGACGATTTTTTTTGTTATTCGTTTTTTATTAATGTTAGCTTCTGTTGAACGATTTCAACGATCTAAAATGCTTGAAAATGCTTATTTTGTAAAACGGCACGTTTGAGGCTTTATTCTGCGTTTTAACGCGTAAAACAGCATAAAACGACGAATTTTATTATTCGTTTTTATTTTTATTGCGTCTGTTGAACGATTTCCAGCGATCTAAAATGCTTGAAAATGCTTATTTTAGCAAAACAGCACGTTTTGAGTTTTAATCTGCGTTTTAACGCGTAAACAGCATAAAACGACGAATTTTTATTATTCGTTTTTATTAATATTGCTTCTATTTGAACGATTTCAACAGTCTAAATGCTTGAAAATGTATTTTAGCAAAACAGCGTTTGAGCTTTAATCTGCGTTTTGACGCGTAAAACAACTAAAAACGACAGAAATTTTTTATTGCGTTTTATTAATGTGCGTCTATTTGAACAATTTCAACGATCTAAAAATGCTTGAAAATGCTTTATTTTAGCAAAACGACACGTTTGAGCTTTAATCGCGTTTAACGCGTCGGCATAAAACGACGGGTACATTATTCGTTTTTATTAATATTGCTTCTATTTGAACGGTTCAACGTCTAAAATGCTTGAAAATGCTTATTTTTAGCAAAACAGCACGTTTTGAGCTTTAATCTGCGTTTTAACGCGTAAAACAACATAAAACGACGAATTTTGTATTATTCGTTTTTTATTAATATTGCTTCTATTTGAACGTTTACCAACGATCACAAATGCTTGAGAAAATGCTTATTTAGCAAACAGTACGTTTGAGGCTTTAATCTGCGTTTTTAACGCGTAAAAACAGCATAAAAACGACCTTGAAAATTTTTTATTATTCGTTTTTTATTAATATTGCGTCTATTTGAACGATTTCAACGATCACAAAATGCTTGAAAATGCTTATTTTAGCAAAACAGCGCGTTTTGAGCTTTTAATCTGCGTTTAACGCGTCAGCGCATAAAAACGACGAATTTTTATTATTCGTTTTATTAATGTTGCTTCTATTTGAACGATTTCAACGATCTAAAATGGCAGAAATGCTTATTTAGCGAAACAGCACGAAGTTTTTATTATTCGTTTTTTATTAATATTGCTTCTATTTGAACGATTTCAACGATCTAAAATGCTTGAAAATGCTTATTTTAGCAAAACAGCACGTTTTGAGCTTTTAATCTGCGTTTTAACGCGTAAACAGCATAAAAATAGCAGATTTTTTATTATTCGTTTTTATTAATATTGCTTCTATTTGAACGATTTCCAACGATCAAATGCTTGAAATGCTTATTTTAGCAAAACAGCACGTTTGAGAGCTTTAATCTGCGTTTTAACGCGTAAAACAGCATAAAACGACGAATTTTTTATTATTCGTTTTTATTAATATTGCGTCTATTTGAACGATTTCAACGATCTAAAATGCGCTTGAAAATGCTTATTTTTAGCAAAACAGCACGTTTGAGCTTTTAATCTGCGTTTTGCGTAAAACAGCATAAAACATTGGGAGAATTTTTATTATTCGTTTTTTTTGTAATATTGCGTCTGTTTGAACGATTTCAACGATCTAAATGCTTGAAAATGCTTATTTTAGCAAAACAGCACGTTTGAGCTTTTAATCTGCGTTTAACACGTAAAACAGCATAAAAACGACGAATTTTATTATTCGTTTTTTATTAATATTGCTTCTATTGAACAATTTCAACGATCAAAATGGCGAAAATGCTTATTTAGCAAAACAGCACGTTTTGAGGCTTTTGTCTGCGTTTAACGCGTGAAACAGCATAAAACGACGAAATTTTTTATTATTCGCTTTTATTAATATTGCGTCTGTTGAACGATTTCAACGATCTAAAATGCTTGAAAATGCTTATTTTAGCAAAACAGCACGTTTTGAGCTTTTATTCAGCGTTTTAACGCGTAAAAAACAGCATAAAACGACGAAATTTTATTATTCGTTTTTATTTTTATTGCGTCTGTTGAACGATTTCAGCGATCACAAATGCTTGAAAATGCTTATTTTGGCAAAACAACTTACGTTTTGAGCTTTAATCTGCGTTTTAACGCGTAAGAGCAGCATAAAACGACGAATTTTTATTATTCGTTTTTTTATTAATATTCTTCTATTTGAACGATTTCAACGATCTAAAATGCTTGAAAGTACTTATTTTAGCAAAACAGCACGTTTGAGCTTTTCGTCTGCGTTTTAACTTGCGGTAAAACAGCATAAAACGACGGAATTTTTATTATTCGTTTTTATTAATATTGCGTCTATTTGAGCGATTTCCAGCGATCAAAATGGCGAAGAAATGCTTATTTTAGCAAACAGTACGTTTTCGAAAACTTTAATCTGCGTTTTAACGCGTAAACAGCATAAAAACGACGAAATTTTTATTCTTCGTTTTGTATTTTATTGCGTCTGTTTGAACGATTTCAACGATCTAAAAATGCTTGAAAATGCTTATTTACAGCAAAACAGCACGTTTGGAGAAATCTGCGTTTTAACGCGTAAAACAGCATAAACGACGTTTGCATTATTCGTTTTTTTATTAATATTGCTTCCTGTTTTGAACGATTTCAACGATCTAAAATGCTTGAAAATGCTTATTTTGTAAAACAGCGCGTTTGAGCTTTTAATCTGCGTTGCGTAGGCGGCATAAAAACGACGAGGTACTGTTATTCGTTTTATTAATGGCGTATTGAACGTTCCAACGATCTAAAATGCTTGAAAATGCTTATTTTTAGCAAAACAGCGTTTTGAGGCTTTTATTCGCGTTTTTGGCGCGTAAAACAGCATAAAAACGACAAAATTTTTTATTATTCGTTTTATTTTTATTGCGTCTGTTGAACGATTTCAGCGATCTGAAATGGCGAAAATGCTTATTTTAGCAAATAACTTTGTTTTAGAGGCTGTCCGTTTAACGCTTAGCGGCATAAGAAACGACGAAATTTTTTATTATACGTTTTTATTAATATGTGCTTCTATTTGAACGATTTCAGCGATCTATAGTAACTGAAAATGCTTATTTTTATCATAACAGCACGTTTTGGGCTTTTAATCTGCGTTTAACGCCACAAACAGCATAAAAACTGACGAATTTACGGTATTCGTTTTTTATTAATATTGCGTCTATTTGAAGACGATTTCAGCGATCTAAAATGCTTAATGGCGTAAACGAAAACAGCACGTTTGAGCTTTAATCAACGTTTTAACGCGTAAAACGAAACATAAAACGGCAGAAATTTTATTATTGTTTATTAATATTGCGTCTATTTGAACGATTTCAACGATCTAAAATGGCGAAATGCTTTATTTTAGCAAAACAGCGCGTTTTGAGCTTTAATCTGCGTTTTAACGCGTAAAACAGCATAAAAACGACGAATTTTTATTAATCGTTTTTTATTAATGTGCTTCTATTTGAACGATTTTAACGATCTAAAATGCTTGAAAATGCTTATTTAGCAAAACAGCACGTTTGAGCTTTTTAATCTGCGTTTAACGCGTAAAAACAGCATAAAACGACGAATTTTTATTATTCGTTTTTTTATTA
Source organism: Dalotia coriaria (assembly GCF_025399875.1). Taxonomy (NCBI): domain Eukaryota; kingdom Metazoa; phylum Arthropoda; class Insecta; order Coleoptera; family Staphylinidae; genus Dalotia; species Dalotia coriaria. The sequence goes on along the minus strand of NW_027046271.1, from coordinate 2,073 downwards.
ATATTGCGTCTATTTGAACAATTTCAACGATCTAAAATGCTTGAAAATCTTGTTTAGCAAAACAGCGTTTTGAGCTTTTATTCTGCGTTTAACGAGGTAAAAACAGCATAAAAACGACAGAATTTTATTATTCGTTTTTTTTTATTTTACATTGCGTCTATTTGAACGATTTCAACGATCTAAAATGTTTGAAAAGTAGCGCTTTTAGCAAAACAGCACGTTTTTGAGCTTTAATCTGCGTTTTAACGCGTCAGCATAAAACGACAGATTTTTATTATTCGGTTTTTATTAATGTAGCTGTTGAACGATTTCAGCGATTCAGTATTTGAAATGCTTTATTTTAGCAAAACAGCACGAAGTTTTTATTATTCGTTTTTTTTATTATGTGCTTCTATTTTGAACGATTTCAACGATCTAAAATGCTTGAAAATGCTTATTTTAGCAAAACAGCACGTTTTTGAGCTTTTAATCTGCGTTTTAACGCGTAAACAACATAAAAATGACGAATTTTTATTATTCGTTTTTATTAATATTGCTATATTTGAACGATTCCAGCGATCTAAAATGCTTGAAAATGCTTATTTTTAGCAAAACAGCACGTTTTGAGCTTTAATCTGCGCAACGCGTAAAACAGCATAAAAACGACGAATTTTTATTATTCGTTTTTATTAATATTGCGTCTATTTGAACGATTTCAACGATCTAAAATGCTTGAAAATGCTTATTTTAGCAAAACAGCACGTTTGAGGCTTTAATCTGCGTTTAACGCGTAAAACAGCATAAAACGGCAGAAATTTTTGTATTCGTTTTTTATTAATATTCACGTCTATTTGAACGATTTCAACGTCTAAAATGCTTGAAAATGCTTATTTTAGCAAAACAGCACGTTTGGTAATCCGCGTTTTAACACGTAAAACGAAAAGCATAAAAACGACAGATTTTTTATTATTCGTTTTTTTTATTAGTAATTGCTTCTATTTGAACGATTTCAACGATCTAAAATGGCGAAAATGCTTATTTAGCAAAACAGCACGTTTTGAGCTTTAATCTGCGTTTTAACGCGTAAAACAGCATAAAACGACGAAATTTTTATTATTCCTTTTTATTAATATTGCGCGTCTATTTGAACGATTTCAACGATCTAAAATGCTTGAAAATGCTTATTTTAGCAAAACAGCACGTTTTGAGCTTTATTCAGCGTTTTAACGCGAAACAACATAAAACGACAAGAGTACGCCTTCGTTTTTTATTTTTGTGCGTCTATTTGAACAATTTCAACGATCTAAAAATGCTTGAAAATAACTATTTTAGCAAAACAACACGTTTGAGTTTTTAATCTGCTTTTTAACGAAAAAACGCATAAAACGACGTTTTTTATTCGTTTTTTTTAAATTTGCCCTATTTGAACGATTTCACGATCTAAAATGCAAAATGAAGCAAAACAGCACTTTTTGAGCTTTTTGCTTTTAACGCGAAAACACATAAAACGACGAAATTTTATTATTCGTTTTATTAATTTGCCATTTAAGGGTTTTCAACGATTAAAATGCGAAAATGTTTTTTTGCAAAACGCACTTTTTTTGAGCTTTTCTGCGAACGCGTAAAACAGCAAAACGACAAAATTTTATTTTTTTTTTTTTAATTTTGTCTATTTGAACGATTTAAACGTCACTGCTTGTTTTTTAAAAAACGGTTTGATTTTTGGGTTTAACGCGAAAAAACAGCATAAAACGACAAATTTTTTTTATTATTCGTTTTTTTTAAATATTCTCTTTTGAACATTTAAACATCTAAAATGCGAAAAGCTTTTTTTAGAAAAAAACAGCACTTTTTGAGTTTTTATTCTGCGTTTTAAGGGAAAAACAATAAAACGAAAATTTTTTATTATTCGTTTTTTTTTATTGCGTCTATTTGAACGATTTCAACGATCAAAAATGTTGAAAATGCATTTTAGAAAAACACCCGTTTTGAGTTTTTAATCTGCTTTTAAGGGTAAAACAAAAAAAACGAAAAATTTTTTATTCGTTTTTATTAATATTGCTCTATTTGCATTTCAACGATCAAAAATGCTTG
>NW_027046270.1:0-28620 GCF_025399875.1 Dalotia coriaria | reverse complement strand
TTTTTATTTTTTGTTTTTATTAATATTGCTCTATTTGAACGTTTCAACGATTAAATGCTTGAAAATGTTATTAGCAAAACAGCACGTTTGAGCTTTAATCTGGTTTTAAGCGTAAACAACATAAAACGACGAATTTTTTATTCGTTTTTATAATATTGCTTCTATTTGAACGATTTCAACGATCTAAAATGCTTGAAAATGTTGCAAAACAGCACGTTTTGAGTTTAATCTGCGTTTTAACGCGTCAAAAAACGACGAATTTTTTATTGTTTTTATTAATATTGCCTATTTGAACGATTTCAACGATCTAAGCTTGAAATGTTATATAAGCAAACAGCACTTTTTGAGTTTAACGCGTTTTAACGCGTAAAACAGCATAAAACGACGAATTTTTTTTTATTGTTTTTATTAATATTGCTTCTATTTGAACGATTTCGACGATCTAAAATGCTTGAAAATGCTTATTTTAGCAAAACAGCACGTTTGAGTTTTTAATCTGCGTTTAAGCGTAAAACACATAAAAACGACAAAATTTTTTATTATTCGTTTTAAATATCGCTTCTATTTGAACGATTTCAACGATCTAAAATGCTTGAAAATGCTTATTTTGAGCAAAACAGCACGTTTTGAGCTTTAATCTGCGTTTTAACGCGAAAAACAGCATAAAAACGACGAAATTTTTATTATTCGTTTTTATTAATATTGCGTCTATTTGAACGATTTAACGATCTAAAATGCTTGAAAATGATTATTTTAGAAAAACAGCACGTTTTGAGCTTTTAATCTGCGTTTTAACGCGTAAAACAGCATAAAAACGACGAATTTTTATTATTGTTTTTATTAATATTCTTCTATTTGAACGATTTCAACGATCTAAAATGCTTGAAAATGCTTATTTTAGCAAAACAGCACGTTTGAGTTCAATCTGCGTTTTACCGCGTAAAACAGCCTAAAACGACGAAATTTTTATTATTCGTTTTTATTAATATTGCGTCTATTTGAACGATTTCAACGATCTAAAATGTTTGAAAATGATTATTTTAGCAAAACAGCACGTTTTGAGTTTAATCTGCGTTTTAACGCGTAAAACCGCAAAAAAACGACGAATTTTTATTATTCGTTTTTATTAATATTGTTCTATTTGAACGATTTCAACGATCTAAAATGCTTGAAAATGCTTATTTTAGCAAAACAGCACGTTTTGAGTTTTTAATCTGCGTTTTAACGCGTAAAACAGCATAAAACGACGAAATTTTTATTATTCGTTTTTATTAATATTGCGTCTATTTGAAACGATTTCAACGGTCTAAAATGTTTGAAAATGATTATTTTAGCAAAACAGCACGTTTTGAGCTTTAATCTGCGTTTTAACGCGTAAAACAGATAAAACGACAAATTTTTATTATTCGTTTTTATTAATATTGCTTCTATTTGAAGGGATTTCAACGATATAAAATGCTTGAAAATGCTTATTTTAGCAAAACAGCACGTTTTGAGCTTTAATCTGTGTTTTAACGCGTAAACAGCATAAAACGACGAAAATTTTTATTATTCGTTTTTATTAATATTGCGTCTATTTGAACGATTTCAACGGATCTAAAACTGTTGAAAATGATTAATTTAGCAAAACAGCATGTTTTGAGCTTTTAATCTGCGTTTTAACGCGTAAAAACAGCATAAAAGACGAATTTTATTATTCGTTTTATTAATATTGCTTCTATTTGAACGATTTCAACCATCTAAAATGCTTGAAAATGCTTATTTTATATAAAACAGTACGTTTTGAGCTTTAAATCTGCGTTTTAACGCGTAAAACAGCATAAAACGACGAAATTTTTATTATTTGTTTTTATTAATATTGCGTCTATTTGAACGATTTCAACGATCTATAATGCTTGAAAATGATTATATAAGCAAAACAGCACGTTTTGAGCTTTAATCTGCGTTTAACGGTAAAACAACATAAAAACGACGAATTTTTATTATTCGTTTTATTAACAATTGCTTCTATTTGAACGATTTCAACGATCTAAAATGCTTGAAAATGCTTATTTTAGCAAAACAGCACGTTTTGAGCTTTAATCTGCGTTTTAACGCGTAAAACAGCATAAAACGACGAAATTTTTATTATTCGTTTTTTTAATTTGCGTCTATTTGAACGATTTCAACGATCTAAATGCGAAAATGATTATTTAGCAAAACAGCACGTTTTGAGGCTTTAATCTGCGTTTTAACGCGTAAAACAGCATAAAACGACGAATTTTTATTATTCGTTTTTATTAATATTGCTTTATTGAACGATTTCAACGATCTATAATGCTTGAATAGTATTTTAGCAAAACAGCACGTTTTGAGCTTTAATCTGCGTTTAACGCGTAAAACAGCATAAAACGACGAAATTTTATTATTCGTTTTATTAATATTGCGTCTATTTGAACGATTTCAACGATCTAAAACTCTTGAAAATGATTATTTTATGCAAAACAGTACGTTTTGAGGCTTTAATCTGCGTTTTAACGCGTAAAACAGCATAAAACGACTAAATTTTTATTATTCGTTTTTATTAATATTGCGTCTATTTGAACGATTTCAACGATCTAAAATGCTTGAAAATGATTATTTTAGCAAAACAGCACGTTTTGAGGCTTTAATCTGCGTTTTAACGCGTAAAACAGCATAAAACGACGAATTTTTATTATTCGTTTTTATTAATATTGCTTCTATTTGAACGATTTCAACGATCTAAAATGCTTGAAAATGCTTATTTAGCAAAACAGCAGGTTTTGAGCTTTAATCTGCGTTTTAACGCGTAAACAGCATAAAACGACGAAATTTTTATTATTCGTTTTTATTAACATTGCGTCTATTTGAACGATTTCAGCGATCTAAAATGCTTGAAAATGATTATTTTAGCAAAACAGCACGTTTTGAGCTTTAATCTGCGTTTTAACGCGTAAAACAGAATAAAAACGACAGATTTTTTATTATTCGTTTTTATTAATATTGCTTCTATTTGAACGATTTCAACGATCTAAAATGCTTGAAAATGCTTATTTTAGCAAAACAGCACCTTTGAGGCTTTAATCTGCGTTTTTAACGCGTAAAACAACATAAAAACGACAGAAATTTTTATTATTTGTTTTTATTAATATTGCGTCTATTTGAACGATTTCAACGATCTAAAATGCTTGAAAATGATTATTTTAGCAAAACAGCACGTTTGAGGCTTTTAATCTGCGTTTTAACGCGTAAAACAGCATAAAACGACGAATTTTTATTATTCGTTTTTATTAATATTGCGTCTATTTGAACGATTTCAACGATCTAAAATGCTTGAAAATGATTATTTTAGCAAAAGAGCACGTTTTGAGTTTTTAATCAGCGTTTTAACGCGTAAAACAGCATAAAACGACGAATTTTTATTATTCGTTTTTATTAATTGCTTCTATTTGAACGATTTCAACGATCTAAAATGCTTGAAAATGCTTATTTTAGCAAAACAGCACTTTTTTGAGCTTTTAATCTGCGTTTTAACGCGTAAAACAGCATAACAACGACGAAATTTTATTATTCGTTTTTATTAATATTGCGTCTATTTGAACGATTTCAACGATCTAAAATGCTTGAAAATGATTATTTTAGCAAAAGAGCACGTTTTGAGCTTTAATCTGCGTTTAACGCGTAAAACAGCATAAAACGACGAATTTTTATTATTCTTTTTTTATTAATATGCTTCTATTTGAACGATTTCAACGATCTAAAATGCTTGAAAATGCTTATTTTAGCAAAACAGCACGTTTGAGCTTTAATCTGCGTTTTAACGCGTAAAACAGCATAAAACGACGAAATTTTTATTATTCGTTTTTTATTAATATTGCGTCTATTTGAACGATTTCAACGATCTAAAATGCTTGAAAATGATTATTTTAGCAAAACAGCCGTTTTGAGCTTTAATCTGCGTTTAACGCGTAAAACTGCATAAAACGACGAATTTTTTGTTATTCGTTTTTATTAATATTGCTTCTATTTGAACGATTTCAACGATCTATAATGCTTGAAAATGCTTATTTTAACAAAACAGCACGTTTTGAGCTTTGAATCTGCGTTTTAACGCGTAAAACAGCATAAACGACGAAATTTTTATTATTCGTTTTTATTAATATTGCGTCTACGAACGATTTCAACGATCTAAAATGCTTGAAAATGATTATTTTAGCAAAACAGTACGTTTTGAGCTTTAATCTGCGTTTTAACGCGTAAAACAGCATAAAACGACGAATTTTTATTATTCGTTTTTATTAATATTGCTTCTATTTGAACGATTTCAACGATATAAAATGCTTGAAAATGCTTATTTTAGCAAAACAGCACGTTTTGAGCTTTTAATCTGCGTTTTAACGCGTAAAACAGCATAAAAACGACGAAATTTTTATTATTTTGTTTTTATTAATATTGCGTCTATTTGAACGATTTCAACGATCTAAAATGCTTGAAAATGATTATTTTAGCAAAACAGGACGTTTTAGCTTTAATCTGCGTTTTAACGCGTAAAACAGCATAAAACGACGAATTTTTATTATTCGTTTTTATTAATATTGCTTCTATTTGAACGATTTCAACGATCTAAAATGCTTGAAAATGCTTATTTTAGCAAAACAGCACGTTTTCAGCTTTTAATCTGCGTTTTTAACGCGTAAACACATAAAAACGACGAAATTTTTATTAATATTGCGTCTATTTGAACGATTTCAACGATCTAAAATGCTTGAAAATGATTATTTTAGCAAAACAGCACGTTTTGAGCTTTAATCTGCGTTTTAACGCGTAAAACAGCATAAAACGACGAATTTTTTATTATTCGTTTTTATTAATATTGCTTCTATTTGAACGATTTCAACGATCTAAAATGCTTGAAAATGCTTATTTTAGCAAAACAGCACGTTTTGAGCTTTAATCTGTGTTTTAACGCGTAAAACAGCATAAAAACGACGAAATTTTATTATTCGTTTTTATTAATATTGCGTCCATTTGAACGATTTCAACGATCTAATATGCTTGAAAATGATTATTTTAGCAAAACAGCACGTTTGAGCTTTAATCTGCGTTTTAACGCGTAAAACAGCATAAATTGCGTTTTTATTAATATTGCTTCTATTTGAACGATTTCAACGATCTAAAATGCTTAAAAATGATTATTTTAGCAAACACCCGTTTTGAGCTTTAATCTGCGTTTTAACGCGTAAAACAGCAAAAAAACACGAATTTTTTTATTTTTTTTATTAGGCTTCTATTTGAACGATTTCAACGATCAAAAATGCTTGAAAATGTTTTTTTACAAACAGCCGTTTTGAGTTTTAATCTGCGTTTTAACGCGTAAAACACATAAAACGACAAATTTTTATTATTCGTTTTTTAATTTTCTCTATTTGAACATTTCAACGATCTAAAATGCTTGAAAATGATTTTTTGCGCTAAACAGCACGTTTTGAGCTTTAATCCGTTTTAACGCGAAAAACACAAAAAACGATTTTTTATTATTCGTTTTTTATTAATATTGCTTCTATTTGAACGATTTCACGTCAAAATTGCTTAAAGGTTATTTTGCTAAAAACGACTTTTTTGAGCTTTAATCTGCGTTTTAACGCGTAAAACCATAAAACGACGAATTTTTATTATTCGTTTTTTTATTATTGCTTCTATTTAACGATTTCACGATCTAAAATGCTTGAAAATGCTTATTTTAGCAAACAGCACTTTTGAGCTTTTACTGCGTTTAACGCGTAAAGCATAAAAACGACGAATTTTTATTATTCGTTTTTATTAATTTGCTCTTTTGAACGATTTCAACGATCAAAAAATGCGAAAATGCTTATTTTGCAAAACAGCACGTTTTGAGCTTTAATCTGCGTTTTAACGCGTAAAACAGCATAAAAACGACGAATTTTTTATTATTCGTTTTTTATTAATATTGCTTCTATTTGAACGATTTCAACGATCTAAAATGCTTGAAAATGCTTATTTTAGCAAACAGCACGTTTTGAGCTTTAATCTGCGTTTTAACGCGTAAAAAAAGCATAAAAACGACAAAATTTTTATTATTCGTTTTTATTAATATTGCTTCTATTTGAACGATTTCAACGATCTAAAATGCTTGAAAATGCTTATTTTAGCAAAACAGCACGTTTCGAGCTTTTAATCTGCGTTATAACGCGTAACAGCATAAAACGACGAAATTTTTATTATTCGTTTTTATTAATATTGCGTCTATTTGAACGATTTCAACGATCTAAAATGCTAGAAAATGATTATTTTAGCAAAACAGCACGTTTTGAGCTTTAATCTGCGTTTTAACGCGTAAAAACAACATAAAACGACGAATTTTTATTATTCGTTTTTATTAATATTACTTCTATTTGAACGATTTCAACGATCAAAAATGCTTGAAAATGCTTATTTTAGCAAAACAGCGCGTTTTGATCTTTAATCTGCGTTTAACGCGTAAAACAGCATAAAAACGACGAATTTTTTATTATTCGTTTTTATTAATATTGCGTCTATTTGAACGATTTCAACGATCTAAAATGCTTAAAATGATTATTTTAGCAAAACAGCACGTTTGAGCTTTTAATCTGCGTTTTAAGCGTAAACAGCATAAAAACGACGAATCTTTTATTACGTTTTATTAATATTGTTCTATTTGAACGATTTAACGATCTAAAATGCTTGAAAATGTTATTTTAGCAAAACAGCACGTTTTGAGCTTTTAATCTGCGTTTTAACGCGTAAAACAGCATAAAACGACGAAATTTTTATTATTCGTTTTTATTAATATTGTTTCTATTTGAACGATTTCAACGATCTAAAATGCTTGAAAATTTTATTTTAGCAAAACAGCACGTTTTGAGCTTTTAATCTGCGTTTTAACGCGTAAAACAGCATAAAACGACGAATTTTTTTTATTCGTTTTTATTAATATTGCTTCTATTTGAACGATTTCAACGATCTAAAATGCTTGAAAATGCTTATTTTAGCAAAACAGCACGTTTTGAGTTTTAATCTGTGTTTTAACGCGTAAAACAGCATAAAACGACGAAATTTTATTATTCGTTTTTATTAATATTGCGTCCATTTGAACGATTTCAACGATCTAATATGCTTGAAAATGATTATTTTAGCAAAACAGCACGTTTTGAGCTTTAATCTGCGTTTTAACGCGTAAAACAGCATAAAAACGACGAATTTTTATTATTCGTTTTTATTAATATTGCTTCTATTTGAACGATTTCAACGATCTAAAATGCTTGAAAAATGATTCTTTAGCAAAACAGCAAGTTTTGAGTTTAATCTGCGTTTTAACGCGTAAAACACCATAAAACGACGAAATTTTTATTATTCGTTTTTATTAATATTGTTTTATTTGAACAATATCACCGATCTAAAATGCTTGAAAATTTTATTTTAGCAAAACAGCACGTTTTGAGCTTTTAATCTGCGTTTTAACGCGTAAAACAGCATAAAAACGACGAAATTTTTATTATTCGTTTTTATTAATATTGCGTCCATTTGAACGATTTCAACGATCTAATATGCTTGAAAATGATTATTTTAGCAAAACAGCACGTTTTGAGTTTTAATCTGCGTTTTAACGCGTAAAACAGCATAAAAACGACGAAATTTTTATTATTCGTTTTTATTAATATTGCTTCTATTTGAACGATGTCAACGATCTAAAAATGCTTGAAAATGATTATTTTTGCAAAACAGCACGTTTTGAGCTTTAATCTGCGTTTTAACGCGTAAAACAGCATAAAAACGACGAATTTTTTTATTCGTTTTTTTAATATTGCTTCTATTTGAACGATTTCAACGATCTAAAATGCTTGAAAATGCTTATTTTAGCAAAACAGCACGTTTCGAGCTTTTAATCTGCGTTTTAACGCGTAAAACAGCATAAAAAACGACGAAATTTTTATTATTCGTTTTTATTAATATTGCGTCTATTTGAACGATTTCAACGATCTAAAATGCTAGAAAATGATTATTTTAGCAAAACAGCACGTTTAGCTTTAATCTGCGTTTTAACGCGTAAAACAACATAAAAACGACGAAATTTTTATTATTCGTTTTTATTAATATTACTTTATTTGAACGATTTCAACGATCTAAAATGCTTGAAAATGCTTTTTTAGCAAAACAGCACGTTTTAGCTTTAATCGCGTTTTAACGCGTAAAACAGCATAAAACAACGAATTTTTTATTTTTTTTATTAATATTGCGCTATTTGAACGATTTCAACGATCTAAAATGCTAAAAATGATTATTTTAGCAAAAGCACGTTTTGAGTTTAATCTGCGTTTTAACGCGTAAAAGCATAAAACGACGAATCTTTTATTATTCGTTTTATTAATATTGCTTCTATTTGAACGATTTCAACGATCTAAAATGCTTGAAAATGTTTATTTTAGCAAAACAGCACGTTTTGAGTTTAATCTGTTTTAAGCGCTAAAACAACATAAAACGACAAAATTTTTATTATTCGTTTTTATTAATATTGCGTCTATTTGAACGATTTCAACGATCTAAAATGCTTGAAAATTTATTTTAGCTAAACAGCACGTTTTGAGTTTTAATCTGCGTTTTAACGCGAAAACAGCATAAAACGACGAATTTTTATTATTCGCTTTTATTATTATTGCGTCTATTTGAACAATTTCAACGATCTAAAATGCTTGAAAATGATTATTTTAGCAAAAGAGCACCTTTTGAGCTTTAATCTGCGTTTTAACCGTAAAACAGCATAAAAACGAAATTTTTATTATTCGTTTTTTTAATATTGCTTCTATTTGAACGATTTCAACGATCTAAAATGCTTGAAAATGTTATTTTAACAAAACAGCACGTTTTGAGCTTTAATCTGCGTTTTAACGCGTAAAACAGCATAAAACACGAAATTTTTATTATTCTTTTTATTAATATTGCGTCTATTTGAACGATTTCAACGATCTAAAATGCTAGAAAATGATTATTTTAGCAAAACAGCACGTTTTGAGCTTTTAACTGCGTTTTAACGCGTAAAACAGCATAAAACGACGAATTTTTATTATTCGCTTTTTATTAATATTGCGTCTATTTGAACGATTTCAACGATCTAAAATGCTTGAAAATGATTATTTTAGCAAAAGAGCACGTTTTGAGCTTTAATCTGCGTTTTAACGCGAAAACAGCACAAAACGCAAATTTTTATTATTCGTTTTTATTAATATTGCTTCTATTTGAACGATTTCAACGATCTAAAATGCTTGAAAATGCTTATTTTAGCAAAACAGCACGTTTTGAGCTTTTAAGCGTTTAACGCTAAAACAGCATAAAACGACGAAATTTTTATTATTCGTTTTTATTAATATTGCGTCTATTTGAACGATTTCAACGATCTAAAATGCTTGAAAATGATTATTTTGTGCAAAAGAGCACGTTTTGAGCTTTAATCTGCGTTTAACGCGTAAAACAGCATAAAACGACGATTTTATTATTCGTTTTTATTAATATTGCTTCTATTTGAACGATTTCAACGATCTATAATGCTTGAAAATGCTTATTTTAAAAAAAGCACGTTTTGAGTTTAATTGGTTTTAACGCGTAAAACAGCATAAAAACGACGAAATTTTTTATTCTTTTTTATATTGTCTTGAACGATTTCAACGATTAAACTTAAAATGATTATTTGAAAAGATACTTTTTATAATAAGACGTTTTAGCATAAACAGCATAAAACGCGTTTTATTATTTATTAATATTTTCTATTGACGATTTCAACGATCTAAAATGCTTGAAAATGCTATTTTAGCAAAACAGCACGTTTGAGCTTTAATCTGCGTTTTAACGCGTAAAACGCATAAAACACGAATTTTTATTATTCGTTTATTAATATTGCGTCTATTTGAACGATTTTCAACGCGATCAAAATGCTAAAATGATTATTTTAGCAAACAGCACGTTTTGAGCTTTAATCTGCGTTTCAGCGTAAAACAGCATAAAAACGACGAATTTTAATTAGCGTTTTTTTAATTTGCTTTATTTGAACGATTTCAACGATCTAAAATGCTTGAAAATGCTTATTTTAGCAAAACAGCACGTTTTGAGCTTTAATCTGCGTTTTAACGCGTAAAACAGCATAAAAGACAGAATTTTTATTATTCGTTTTTTATTAATATTGCGTCTATTTGAACGATTTCAACGATCTAAAATGCTTAAAATGATTATTTAGCAAAACAGCACGTTTTGAGCTTTTAATCTGCGTTTTTAACGCGTAAAACAGCATAAAACGACGAATCTTTTATTATTCGTTTTTATTAATATTGCTTCTATTTGAACGATTTCAACGATCTAAAATGCTTGAAAATGTTATTTTAGAAAAAGACGTTTTGAGCTTTTAATCTGCGTTTTAACGCGTAAAACAACATAAAACGACGAAATTTTATTATTCGTTTTATTAATATTACTTATTTGAACGATTTCAACGATCTAAAATGCTTGAAAATGCTTATTTTAGCAAAACAGCACGTTTTTGAGCTTTTAATCTCGTTTTAACGCGTAAAACAGCATAAAACGACGAATTTTTATTATTCGTTTCTTAGCTAATATTGCGTCTATTTGAACGATTTCAAGGGATCTAAAATGCTTAAAATGATTATTTTAGCAAAACAGCACGTTTTGAGTTTAATCTGCGTTTTAACGCGTAAACAGCATAAAACGACGAATCTTTTATTAATCGTTTATTAATATTGCTTCTATTTGAACGTGATTTCAAGCGATCTAAAATGCTTAAAAAATGCTTATTTTAGCAAACAGCCGTTTTGAGTTTAATCTGCGTTTTAACGCGTAAACAGCATAAAACGACGAAATTTATTATTCGTTTTTATTAATATTGCATCTATTTGAACGATTTCAATGATCTAAAAATGCTTAAAAAATGATTTTTTTGCAAACAGTACGTTTTGAGCTTTAATCTGCGTTTAACGCGTAAAACAGCAAAAAAACGACGAATTTTTATTATTCCCCTTTTTATTAATATTGCGTTAATTTGAACGATTTCACAACAATCTAGAATGCTTGAAAATGATTATTTTAGCAAAAAGCACGTTTTGAGATTTTAATCTGCGTTTAACGCGTAAAACAGCATAAAAACGACGAATTTTATTATTCGTTTTTTATTAATATTGCTTCTATTTTGAACATTTCAACGATCTAAATGCTTGAAAATGCTTATTTAAGCAAACAGCACGTTTTGAGCTTTTAATCTCGTTTTTAACGCGTAAACAGCATAACAACGACAAATTTTTATTATTTGTTTTTATTAATATTGCGTCTATTTGAACGATTTCAACGATCTAAAATGCTTGAAAATGATTATTTAGCAAAAGAGTTAACGTTTTGAGCTTTAATCTGCGTTTTAACGTAAAACAGCATAAAACGACGATTTTTTATTATTCGTTTTACAATATTGCTTCTATTTTGAACGATTTCAACGTCTATAATGCTTGAAAATGTTATTAACAAAACGCACGTTTTGAGCTTTAATCTGCGTTTTAACGCGTAAACAGCTTTAAAACGACGAATTTTAATTATTCGTTTTTATTAATATTGCGTCTACTTGAACGATTTCAACGATCTAAAAACCTTGAAAATGTTTTATTTTAGCAAAACAGTATGTTTGAGCTTTTAATCTGCGTTTTAACGCTGTAAAACAGCATAAAACGCGTAATTTTATTATTCGTTTTTATTAATATTGCTTCTATTTGAACGATTTCAACGATATAAAATGCGAAAATGCTTATTTAGCAAAACAGCACGTTTGAGTTTAATCTGCGTTTTAACGCGTAAAACAGCATAAAACGACGAAATTTTATCATGCATTTACTTGAAAACTGCTTAAAAACGAAAACTCATTTTTTTATTCATTTTTAACGTTAAACAGCATTAACGATTAAAATGCTTGAAAATGATTATTTTGCAAAACGCCTTTTGAGCTTTTCAATCTACTTTAATGCGTAAAACAGCATAAAAGACGAATTTTTATTGTTTAATTGTTTAAGTAACTCTATTTAACGATTTCAAGATCTAATATTTTTAAATCTTATTTTAGCAAAAGAGCTTTGAGCGTTTAATGCTTGAATAAGCTTATTCAGCAAAACAGAATTTTTATTTATTCTTTTTAATAAAACGCTATTTAAACGATAATTTATTATTCTTTGAAATGATTCTTTATTTAATTCCGTTTTGAGCTTTAACTGCGTTTAAAACGCGTATTTTAAAACGACGAAATTTTATTATTCTTTATCTTATTTAACGTCTAAACGCAACGATCAACGATTAAAATTTTAAATTGATTATTTTCAAATCGCGTTTTGAGCTTAATTCTAAAACTGAAAAAGCTTATTAGCAACAGCAATTTTTCGTATTTTAATCTCATTTAAGTTTATTAAACGCTTAAAACGCAATTTTGCTTATAATTGCTTTTTTGCTAAAAAAGCATTTATTTAACTTTTTAATCTAAAATGCTAAAAATGCTATTTTAATAATCGATTTATTAATATTGCGTTTATTGAGTTTACACAATAAAAAGCTTAAAATATTTTTTAACATATTCGTTTTAGTTAATCGCTTTTAACGATTAAAACAGAAATCAAAATTTTAATTATTGTTTTATTTAAATTACTCTATTTTGAACGCATTTTAACGCTTAAAACGTTGAAAAGCTTATAAGAAAAACTTTTATTAATCTCGTTTTTAATGCGTATTAACGTTTAAATGCAAAATGTTATATTCGTTTTATTAAAATTGCGCTTTGAACGATTTAACTGTTTAAAGGTTGAAAAGATTTTTTAAATATTCGTTTTTATTAAATCTGCGTTTTAACGTATTCAAGATAAAATGCTGAAATTTATTATTCATTTGATTATAGCGTTATTGTTAACTTCAAACGACTAAAAGCGAAAAAATTTTATTATCATTCAATATTGGCTTTATTTGCGATTTAACGATAAAAAGCTAAAAGATTATTTTAATTACGTTTTTATTAAATCTGCTTTTTAACGATTTCAATATCTAAAAGCTGAAAATGCTTATTTTGTTTATAATTGTTTTAGACGTTAAACTTTAAACGGTAAAATCATTAAAACGAAAATTTTATTATTCGTTTTTAATATTGCGTCTATTTGAACGATTAGATTTGCTTATTAACGTTTCAACGATCTAAACAGCTGAAAATGATTAATTTTAGCAAAACAGCTTTTTTTAATATTCTTCGATTTAACGGATTAAACAGCAAAAAGCTGAAAATTTTTATTTTAGTTTTAATAATGTTTTATTTGAACTGTTCTAACGAGTAAAAAGCATAAAACGCGAATTTTTATAAACAGTTTTATATTTGCTCTATTTAACGTCAAGATTTAATGCTAAAAGATTATTTTAGCAAAACTTACTTTTACTTTAATCTGTTTTTAACGCGTAAAACACATTAAAACACGATTATAATGCTTGAAAATGTTATTATATGTCATTAACAATTTGAAGCTTTAATCTGCGTTTTAACGCGTACTTTTAGCAAAAACAGACTTTTTTATTTTTTAATCTCAGTTTAACGAAAACAGCATTAAAACGACAAATTTTGAAAATGTTTTTTAAAATGCGTCACGTTTTGATTTAATCTGCGTTTAACGTAAAAGCTTATAAAGCAAAACGCAATTTTGATTTAATTCGTTTTTAATGCGTAAATATTTGACGATTTAAACGATCAATTTTTATTATTGTTATTTTCAATATCTCAGTTTTGAGTTTAACATCGTTAACGCTTAAAAAGCTTATTAACAAAAACATTTTTTTTTGGTTTTTATTAATATTGCTTTATTTGAAACGATTTAAACGACAAATGCTTGAAAATGTTATTTTTAAAAAACGCATTTGACGATTTCAATCGCTTTAAAGCGAAAACGATATTAAAAGCAAAGACATTTTTGGTTTTTTAATTGCGTTTTAACGCTAAAACACATAAAACGTCGAATTTATTATTGTTTTTATTTAGCAAATCATGAACGTTTAACTTTAATCTGCGTTTATAAAGCGTAATTAGCAAAACGCAGAATTTTTAGTTTTCTTTTTTTAATTCGTAACAGTTTAAACGAAAATTTTTATTAATTCTTTTTATTATTATTGTGCTAGAACGAGTTTCAAGATTAATTGCTTTGAAAATGATTATTTTAGCAAAACAGCACGTTTTGAGTTTAATCTGCGTTTTAACGCGTAAAACAGCATAAAATCGACGAAATTTTTATTATTCGTTTTTATTAGAATTGCTTCTATTTGAACGATTTCAAAGATCTAAAATGCTTGAAAATGATTATTTTAGCAAAACAGCACGTTTTGAGTTTAATCTGCGTTTTAACGCGTAAAACAGCATAAAACGACGAAATTTTTTATTATTCGTTTTTATTAATATTGCTTCTATTTGAACGATTTCAACGATCTAAAAATGCTTGAAAATGATTATTTTAGCAAAACAGCACGTTTTGAGCTTTAATCTGCGTTTTAACCTAAAACAGCATAAAACGACATTTTATTATTCTTTTTTTATATATTGCTTATCTGTTGAACGATTTCAACATCTAAAATGCTTGAAAATGTTATTTTAGCAAAACAGCACGTTTTGAGCTTTAATCTGCGTTTTAACCGTAAAACAGCATAAAACGACGAATTTTTATTATTCGTTTTATTAATATTGCTTCTATTTGAACGATTTTAACGATGTAAAATGCTTGAAAATGCTTATTTTAGCAAAACAGCACGTTTGAGCTTTAATTGCGTTTTAACCGTAAAACACATAAAACGACGAAATTTTATTATTTGTTTTATTAATATGCGTCTATTTGAACGATTTCAACGATCTAAAATGCTTGAAAATGATTATATAAGCAAAACAGCACGTTTTGAGCTTTAATCTGCGTTTTACGCGAAAAACAGCATAAAACGACGAATTTTTATTATTCGTTTTTATTAATATTGCTTCTATTTGAACGATTTCAACGATCTAAAATGCTTGAAAATGCTTATTTTAGCAAAACAGCACGTTTGAGCTTTAATCTGCGTTTAACGCGTAAAACAGCATAAAACCGACGAAATTTTTATTATTCTTTTTTATTAATATTGCGTCTATTTGAACGATTTCAACGATCTAAAATGCTTGAAAATGATTATTTTAGCAAAACAGCACGTTTTGAGCTTTAATCTGCGTTTTAACGCGTAAAACAGCATAAAAACGACGAATTTTTATTATTCGTTTTATTAATATTGCGTCTATTTGAACGATTTCAACGATCTAAAACAGCTTAAAATGATTATATAAGCAAAACAGCACGTTTTGAGCTTTAATCTGCGTTTTAGCGCGAAAAACAGCATAAAAACGACGAATTTTTGTATTCGTTTTTATTAATGTAGCTTCTATTTGAACGATTTCAACGATCAAAAATGCTTGAAAATGCTTATTTTAGAAAAACAGCACGTTTTGAGCTTTAATCTGCTTTTTAAACCCGTAAAACGCATAAAACGACAATTTTTTTATTATTCGTTTTTTTTAAATTTGCTTCTATTTGAACGATTTTAACGATGTAAAATGTTGAAAATGCTTATTTTAGCAAAACGCACGTTTGAGCTTTAATATGTTTTAACGCGTAAAAGCTAAAAAGTAAGAAATTTTATATTTGTTTTTTAATTTGCGTTTTAACGAACCAAATCAGATGCTTTGAAATCGTTTATAAAACGCCTTTTGAAGTTTTAAAATTTGTGCAACAAAACAGCAAAACGAGCTTTTATCGTATTCGTTTTTTTATTAAATGCTTATTTGAACATTTCAACGATCTAAAATGTTGCGAAAATGCTTATTTTAGCAAAACAGCGATTTGAGACTTTAATCTGCGTTTTACGGTTAAACAGCATAAAACCGACAAATTTTTATTAATCGTTTTTTTAATATTGCGTCTATTTGAACATTTCAACGATCTAAATTGAAAGATTATTTTAGCAAAAGCTTTTTAGCTTTAATCTGCGTTTTAACGTAACGCTAAAACGCGAAAACATTTTATTATTCGTTTTAATTAATATTGCTTCTATTTGAACGATTTCCATCTAAATTTAGATTAAATGCTTAAAAATAGTTTCAAAACAGCACGTTTGATTTAATCTAACTTTTAACAAAACGAAAATAATTATTCGTTTTTATTATTTTTTATTTGACGATTTCAACGATCTAAAGATCTTGAAAATGTTATTTAAAAACACAGTTTGAGCTTTAATCTGCGTTTTAACGCGTAAAACAACATAAAACGACGAATTTTTTTATTCGTTTTTTATATTGCTCTTTGAACGATTTCAAATCTAAAATGCTTGAAAATGTTATTTTAGCAAAACAGCACGTTTTGAGCTTTTAATCTGCGTTTTAACGCGTAAAACATAAAACGACGAATTTTTTTATTCGTTTTTAGTAATATTGCGTCTATTTGAACGATTTCAACGATCTAAATTTAAGAAAATATTATTTTGCAAAACAGACGTTTTTTAATCTGCGTTTAACGCGTAAAACAGCATAAAAGCAAATTTTTATTATTCGTTTTTATAATATTCGTCTATTTGAACGATTTCACAACGAACTAAAATGCTTGAAAATGCTTATTTTAGCAAGACAGCACGTTTTGAGCTTTAATCTGCGTTTTAACGCGTCAAACAGCATAAAACGACGAATTTTTATTATTCGTTTTTATTAATATTTCTTCTATTTGAACGATTTCAACGATCTAAAATGCTTGAAAATGATTATTTTAGCAAAACAGCACGTTTTGAGCTTTAATCTGCGTTTAACGCGTTAAACAGCTAAAAACGACAAAATTTTTATTATTCGTTTTATTAATTGCGTCTATTTGAACGATTTCAACGTCTAAATGCTTGAAAATGATTATTTTAGCAAAACAGCACGTTTTGAGACTTTATCTGGTTTTAACGCGTAAAACAGCATAAAACGCAAATTTTTATATCGTTTTTATTATTGCTTCTTTTTGAACGTTTCAACGATTTAAATCTAGACAAAATGCTTATTTAGCAAAACAGCACGTTTTGAGCTAATCTGCGTTTTAACGCGTAAAACAGCATAAAACGACGAAATTTTAATTATTCGTTTTTTATTAATATTGCGTCTATTTGAACATTTCAACGATCTAAAATGCTTGAAAATGATTATTTTAGCAAAACAGCACGTTTTGAGCTTTAATCTGCGTTTTAACGCGTAAAACAGCATAAAAACGACAATTTTTATTATTCGTTTTTATTAATATTGCTTCTATTTGAACGATTTCAACGATCTAAAATGCTTGAAAATGCTTATTTTAGCAAAACAGCACGTTTTGAGCTTTAATCTGCGTTTTAACGCATAAACAGCATAAAACGACGAAATTTTATTATTCGTTTTTATTAATATTGCGTCTATTTGAACGATTTCAACGATTTAAAATGCTTGAAAATGATTATTTTAGCAAAATAGACGTTTTGAGCTTTAATCTGCGTTTTAACGCGTAAAACAGCATAAAACGACGAATTTTATTATTCGTTTTTATTAATATTGCGTCTATTTGAACGATTTCAACGATCTAAAGTGCTTGAAAATGATTATTTTAGCAAAACAGCACGTTTTGAGCTTTAATATGCGTTTTAACGCGTAAAACAGCATAAAACGACGAAATTTTTATAATTCGTTTTTTATTAATATTGCGTCTATTTGAACGATTTCAACGATCTAAAATGCTTGAAATGATTATTTTAGCAAAACAGCACGTTTTGAGCTTTAATCTGCGATTTAACGCGTCAAACAGCATAAAAACGACGAATTTTTTATTATTCGTTTTTATTAATATTTCTTCTATTTGAACGATTTCAACGATCTAAAATGCTTGAAAATGATTATTTTAGCAAAACAGCACGTTTTGAGCTTTTAATCTGCGTTTTAACGCGTAAAACAGCATAAAACGACGAAATTTTTATTATTCGTTTTTATTAATATTGCGTCTATTTGAACGATTTCAACGATCTAAAATGCTTGAAAATGATTATTTTAGCAAAACAGCACGTTTTGAGCTTTAATCTGCGTTTTAACGCGTAAAACAGCATAAAACGACGAATTTTTATTATTCGTTTTTATTAATATTCTTCTATTTGAACGATTTCAACGATCTAAAATGCTTGAAAATGCTTATTTTAGCAAAACAGCACGTTTTGAGCTAATCTGCGTTTTAACGCGTAAAACAGCATAAAAACGACGAAATTTTTATTATTCGTTTTTATTAATATTGCGTCTATTTAGAACGATTTCAACGATCTAAAATGCTTGAAAATGATTATTTTAGCAAAACAGCACGTTTTGAGCTTTAATCTGCGTTTTAACGCGTAAAACAGCATAAAAACGACGAATTTTTATTATTCGTTTTTATTAATATTGCTTCTATTTGAACGATTTTAACGATCTATAATGCTTGAAAATGCTTATTTTTAGCAAAACAGCAGTTTTGAGCTTTAATCTGCGTTTTAACGCGTAAAACAGCATAAAACGACGAAATTTTATTATTCGTTTTTATTAATATTGCGTCTATTTGAACGATTTCAACGATCTAAAATGCTTGAAAATGATTATTTTAGCAAAACAGCACGTTTTGAGCTTTAATCTGCGTTTTAACGCGTAAAACAGCATAAAACGACGAATTTTTATTATTCGTTTTTATTAATATTGCTTCTATTTGAACGATTTCAACGATCTAAAATGCTTGAAAATGCTTATTTTAGCAAAACAGCACGTTTTGAGCTTTAATCTGCGTTTTAACGCGTAAAACAGCATAAAACGACGAATTTTTATTATTCGTTTTATTAATATTGCGTCTATTTGAACGATTTCAACGATCTAAAATGCTTGAAATGTTATTTTAGCAAAACAGCACGTTTGAGCTTTAATCTGCGTTTTAACGCGTAAAACAGATAAAACGACGAATTTTTTTATTCGTTTTTATTAATATGCTCTATTTGAACGATTTCAACGATCTAAAATGCTTGAAAATGTTATTTTAGCAAAACAGCACGTTTTGAGCTTTAATCTGCGTTTTAACGCGTAAAACAGCATAAAACGACGAATTTTTATTATTCGTTTTATTAATATTGCTCTATTTGAACGATTTCAAGATCTAAAATGCTTGAAAATGATTATTTTAGCAAAACAGCACGTTTTGAGCTTTAATCTGCGTTTAACGCGTAAAACAGCATAAAACGACGAATTTTTATTATTCGTTTTTATTAATATTGCTTCTATTTGAACAATTTCAACATCTAAAATGCTTGAAAATGCTTATTTTAGCAAAACAGCACGTTTGAGCTTTAATCTGCGTTTTAACGCTAAAACAGCATAAAACGACGAAATTTTTATTATTCGTTTTATTAATATTGCGTCTATTTGAACGATTTCAACGATCTAAAATGCTTGAAAATGATTATTTTAGCAAAACAGCACGTTTTGAGCTTTAATCTGCGTTTTAACGCGTAAAACAGCATAAAACGACAAATTTTTTTATTATTCGTTTTTATTATATTGCTTCTATTTGAACGATTTCAACGATCTAAAATGCTTGAAAATGCTTATTTTAGCAAAACAGCACGTTTTGAGCTTTAATCTGCGTTTTAACGCGTAAAACAGCTAAAAACGACGAAATTTTTATTATTCGTTTTTATTAATATTGCGTCTATTTGAACGATTTCAACGATCTAAAATGCTTGAAAATGATTATTTTAGCAAAACAGCACGTTTTGAGCTTTAATCTGCGTTTTAACGCGTAAAACAGCATAAAACGACGAATTTTTATTATTCGTTTTTATTAATATTGCTTCTATTTGAACGATTTCAACGATCTAAAATGCTTGAAAATGCTTATTTTAGCAAAACAGCACGTTTTGAGCTTTAATCTGCGTTTTAACGCGTAAAACAGCATAAAACGACGAAATTTTTATTATTCGTTTTTATTAATATTGCTCTATTTGAACGATTTCAACGATCTAAAATGCTTGAAATGATTATTTTAGCAAAACAGCACGTTTTGAGCTTTAATCTGCGTTTTAACGCGTAAAACAGCATAAAACGACGAATTTTTATTATTCGTTTTTATTAATATTGCTTCTATTTGGAACGATTTCAACGATCTAAAATGCTTGAAAATGATTATTTTAGCAAAACAGCACTTTTTTGAGCTTTAATCTGCGTTTTAACGCGTAAAACAGCATAAAACGACGAAATTTTTATTATTCGTTTTTATTAATATTGCTGTCTATTTGAACGATTTCAACGATCTAAAATGCTTGAGAAATGCTTATTTTAGCAAACACGCACGATTTGAACTTTAATCAGCGTTTTTTAACGCGTAAAACAGCATAAAAACGACGAATTTTTATTATTCGTTTTTATTAATATTGCGTCTATTTGAACGATTTCAACGATCTAAAATGCTTGAAAATGATTATTTTAGCAAAACAGCACGTTTTGAGCTTTAATCTGCGTTTTAACGCGTAAAACAGCATAAAAACGACGAAATTTTTATTATTCGTTTTTATTAATATTGCGTCTATTTGAACGATTTCAACGATCTAAAATGCTTGAAAATGATTATTTTAGCAAAACAGCACGTTTTGAGTTTTAATCTGCGTTTTAACGCGTAAAACAGCATAAAACGACGAATTTTTATTATTCGTTTTTATTAATATTGCTTCTATTTGAACGATTTCAACGATCTAAAATGCTTGAAAATGCTTATTTTAGCAAAACAGCACGTTTTGAGCTTTAATCTGCGTTTTAACGCGTAAAACAGCAAAAAAACGACGAAATTTTTTTATTCGTTTTTATTAATATTGCGTCTATTTGAACGATTTCAACGATCTAAAATGCTTGAAAATGATTATTTTAGCAAAACAGCACGTTTTGAGCTTTTAATCTGCGCTTTTAACGCGTAAAACAGCATAAAACGACGAAATTTTTATTATTCGTTTTTATTAATATTGCCTCTATTTGAACGATTTCAACGATCTAAAATGCTTGAAAATGATTATTTTAGCAAAACAGCACGTTTTGAGCTTTTAATCTGCGTTTTAACGCGTAAAACAGTATAAAACGACGAAATTTTTATTATTCTTTTTTTATTAATATTGCGTCTATTTGAACGATTTCAACGATCTAAAATGCTTGAAAATGATTATTTTAGCAAAACAGCACGTTTTGAGCTTTAATCTGCGTTTTAACGCGTAAAACAGCATAAAACGACGAAATTTTTATTATTCGTTTTTATTAATATTGCTTCTATTTGAACGATTTCAACGACTAAAATGCTTGAAAATGATTATTTTAGCAAAACAGCACGTTTTGAGTTTTTAATCTGCGTTTTAACGCGTAAAACAGAAAAACGACGATTTTTTATTATTCGTTTTTTTTTTAATTTTTTTATTTGAACGATTTCACGATCTAAAATGCTTGAAAATGCTTATTTTTACAAAAAAGCACGTTTGAGCTTTTAATCGCTTTTTAAACGCGTAAAACAGCATAAAAACGAGAATTTTATTTATTCGTTTTATTAATATTGGTCTATTTGAACGATTTCAACGATCTAAAAAGGGCTTAAAATGCTTTTTAGCAAAACAGCATGGAGTTTTAATCTGCGTTTTAACGCGTAAAAAGCAAAAAACGAAATTTTATTATTCGTTTTGTATAATATTGCGTCTATTTGAACGATTCAACGATCTAAATGCTTGAAAATGATTATTTTAGCAAAACAGCGTTTTGAGCTTTAATCTGCGTTTTTAACGCGTAAAACGATAAAACGACGAATTTTTATATTGTTTTTTATAAATCTTCTATTTGAACGTTTCAACGTCAAAAAATGCTTGAAAATGCATTTTAGCAAACAGCACGTTTTGAGCTTTAATCTGCGTTTTTAACGGTAAAACAGCATAAAAACGACGAAATTTTTTTATTCGATTTTATTAATATTGCGTCTATTTGAACGTTCAACAATCTAAAATGCAAAAATGATTATTTTAGCAAAACAGCACGTTCGGCTATCTGCGTTTTAACGCTAAAAGCTTAAAAACGACGATTTTTTATTATTCGTTTTTAATTATTGTCTTCATTTGAACGATTTCAAGGGTCTAAAATGCTTGAAAATCTTTTTTTTTAGCAAAAGCGTTTTTGAGCTTTAATCTGCGTTTTAACGCGTAAAACAGAAAAAAACGACGAATTTTATTATTCGTTTTTAAATATTGCGTCTATTGAACGATTTCAACGATCAAAATGCTTAAAATGTTATTTTAGCAAAACAGCACGTTTTGAGCTTTAATCTGCTTTTAACGCGTAAAACAGCATAAAACGACGATTTTTTATTATTCTTTTTTTATTAAAAATTGCTTCTATTTGAACGATTTCAACGATCTAAAATGCTTGAAAATGCTTATTTTAGCAAAACAGCACGTTTTGAGCTTTTAATCTGCGTTTTAACGCAAAACAGCATAAACGACGACATTTTTTATTTTCGTTTTTATTAATATTGCTCTATTTGAACGATTTAAACGATCTAAAATGCTGAAAAGCTTATTTTTTAGCAAAACAGCACGTTTTGAGCAAATCTTGCGTTTTAACGCGTAAACAGCAAAAAAACGCAGAAATTTTTTTATTTCGTTTTTTATTAATATTGCGTCTATTTGAACGATTTCAACAATCTAAAATGCTTGAAAATGATTATTTTAGGCAAAACAGCACGTTTCGAGCTTTAATCTGCGTTTTGAAAAACAGCAAAAAAACGACAATTTTTATTATTCGTTTTTAATTTATTCTTCTATTTGAACATTTCAAGGGTTAAAAATTTAAAATGCTTATTTTAGCAAAACCCCCCTTTGAGTTTAATCTGCTTTTAAACGCGAAAAACCCAAAAAAGGAATTTTTATTTTCTTTTTTTATTAATATTGCGTCTATTTGAACGATTTCAACGATCTAAAATGCTTGAAAATGTTATTTTAGAAAAACAGCACTTTTTGAGCTTTAATCTGCTTTTTAACGCGAAAACAGCATAAAACGAGCATAAAAACGACGAAATTTTTATTATTCGTTTTTATTAATATTGCGTCTATTTGAACGATTTCAACGATCTAAAATGCTTGAAAATGATTATTTTAGCAAAACAGCACGTTTTGAGCTTTAATCTGCGTTTTAACGCGTAAAACAGCATAACAACGACGAATTTTTAATATTCGTTTTATTAATATTGCTTCTATTTGAACGATTTCAACGATCTAAAATGCTTGAAAATGCTTATTTTAGCAAAACAGCACGTTTTGAGGTTTAATCTGCGTTTTAACGCGTAAAACAGCATAAAAACGACGAAATTTTTATTATTTGTTTTTATTAATATTGCGTCTATTTGAACGATTTCAACGATCCAAAAATGCTTGAAAATGATTATTTTAGCAAAACAGCACGTTTTGAGTTTAATCTGCGTTTTAACGCGTAAAACAGCATAAAACGACGAAATTTTTATTATTCGTTTTTATTAATATTGCGTCTATTTGAACGATTTCAACGATCTAAAATGCTTGAAAATGATTATTTTAGCAAAACAGCACGTTTTGAGATTTAACATTTGCGTTTTAACGCGTAAAACAGCATAAAACGACGAATTTTTATTATTAGTTTTTATTAAAATTGCTTCTATTTGAACGATTTCAACGATCAAAAAATGCTTGAAAATGATTATTTTAGCAAAACAGCACGTTTTGAGTTTTAATCTGCGTTTTAACGCGTAAAACAGCATAAAACGACGAATTTTTATTATTCGTTTTTATTAAGATTGCTTCTATTTGAACTATTTTAACGATCTATAATGCTTGAAAATGCTTATTTTAGCAAAAACAGCACGTTTTGAGCTTTAATCTGCGTTTTAACGCGTAAAACAGCATAAAACGACGAACTTTTTATTATTCGTTTTTATTAATATTGTCTATTTGAACGATTTCAACGATATAAAATGCTTGAAAATGCTTATTTTAGCAAAACAGCACGTTTTAAGCTTTAATCTGCGTTTTAACGCGTAAAACAGCATAAAAACGACGAAATTTTTATTATTCGTTTTTATTAATATTGCGTCTATTTGAACGATTTCAACGATCTAAAATGCTTGAAAATGATTTTTTAGCAAAACAGCACGTTTTGAGCTTTAATCTGCCTTTAACGCGTAAAACAGCATAAAAACGACGAATTTTTATTATTCGTTTTTAATAATATTGCTTCTTTTGAACGATTTCAACGATCTAAAATGCTTGAAAATGCTTATTTTAGCAAAAACAGCACGTTTTGAGCTTTAATCTGCGTTTTAACGCATAAAACAGCATAAAAACGACGAAATTTTTATTATTCGTTTTTTATTAATATTGCGTCTATTTGAACGATTTCAACGATCTAAAATGCTTGAAAATGATTATTTTAGCAAAACAGTACGTTTTGAGCTTTAATCGGCGTTTTAACGCGTAAAACAGTATAAAACGACGAATTTTTATTATTCGTTTTTATTAATATTTCTTCTTTTGGGAAAACGATTTCAACGATTTAAAATGCTTGAAAATGCTTATTTTAGCAAAACAGCACGTTTTGAGCTTTAATCTGCGTTTTAACGCGTAAAACAGCATAAAAACAACGAATTTTTATTATTCGTTTTATTAATATTGCTTCTATTTGAACGATTTCAACGATCTATAATGCTTTGAAAATGCTTACTTTAGCAAAACAGCACGTTTTGAGCTTTAATCTGCGTTTTAACGCGAAAAACAGCATAAAAACGACGAATTTTTTATATTCGTTTTTATTAATATTGCTTCTATTTGAACGATTTCAACGATATAAAATGCTTGAAAATGCTTATATTTGAGTTTAATCTGCGTTTTAACGCGTAAAAACAGCAAAAAAACCCGAAATTTTTTATTATTCGTTTTATTAATATGCTATTTGAACGATTTCAACGATTAAAATGTTAAAATGATTATTTTAGAAAAAGCATTTAGTTTAATCTGTTTTTAAACGAAAACGTTAGCATAAAACGACGTAATTTTCGCGTTTTATTAAATTGCTTCTATTTTGAACGATTTCAACGATCTAAAAATGCTTTGAAAATGTTATTTTATCAAACAGCACGTTTTGAGTTTGAATCTGCGTTTTACCGTAAAACAGCATAAAACGACGAAATTTTTTATATTCGTTTTTATTAATATTGCGTCTATTTTAACTTTTATTTCAACGATCTAAAACGTTTGAAATTGATTATTTTAGCAAACAGCATCGTTTTGAGTTTAATCGCGTTTTAACGCGTAAAACAGCATAAAACGACGAATTTTATTATATGTTTTATTATTCTTTTATTTGAAACGATTTCAACGATGTATAATGTTTGAAAATGTTATTTTAGCAAACAGCACGTTTTTGAGCTTTAATCTGCGTTTTAACGGTAAAACAGCATAAAACGACGAAATTTTTAAAATTTTTTCGTTTTTATTAATATTGCGTCTATTCGAACGATTTCTAAAATTCAAAATTGTTTAAAATGATTATTTTAGCAAAACAGCACGTTTTGAGCTTTAATCTGCGTTTTGACGCGTAAAACAGCATAAAAACGACGAATTTTTATTATTCGTTTTTATTAATATTGCTTCTATTTGAACGATTTCAACGATCTAAAATCTTGAAAATGTTATTTTAGCAAAACAGCACGTTTTGGCTTATAATCTGCGTTTTAACGCGTAAAACAGCATAAAACGACGAATTTTTATTATTCGTTTTTATTAATATTGCTTCTATTTGAACGATTTCAACGATCCAAAATGCTTGAAAATGATTATTTTAGCAAAACAGCCGTTTTGAGTTTAATCTGCGTTTTAACGCGTAAAACAGCAAAAAACGACGAAATTTTATTATTTGTTTTTATTAATATTGCGTCGTTATTTGAACGATTTAACGATCTAAAATGCTTGAAAATAGATTATTTTAGCAAAACAGCACGTTTTGAGCTTTAATTTGCGTTTTAACGCGTAAAACAGCATAAAACGACGAAATTTTTTTTATTCGTTTTTATTAAAATTGCGTTCTATTTGAACGATTTCAACGATCTAAAATGCTGAAAATGCTTATTTTAGCAAAACAGCACGTTTTGAGCTTTAATCTGCGTTTTAACGCGTAAAACAGCATAAAACGACGAAATTTTTATTATTTGTTTTTATTAATATTGCGTCTATTTGAACGATTTCAACGATCTAAAATGCTTGAAAATGATTATTTTAGCAAAACAGCACGTTTTGAGCTTTTAATCTGCGTTTTAACGCGTAAAACAGCATAAAACGACAAATTTTTTATTATTCGTTTTTATTAATATTGCTTCTATTTGAACGATTTCAACGATCTAAAATGCTTGAAAATGCTTATTTTAGCAAAACAGCACGTTTTGAGCTTTAATCTCGCGTTTTAACGCATAAAACAACATAAAAACGACAAAATTTTTTATTATTCGTTTTTAATATTGCGTCTATTTGAACGATTTCAACGATATAAAATGCTTGAAAATGCTTATTTTAGCAAAACAGCACGTTTTGAGTTTTAATCTGCGTTTTAACGCGTAAAACAGCATAAAACGACGAAATTTTTATTATTTTTTTTTTATTAATATTGCGTCTATTTGAACGATTTCAACGATCTAAAAATGCTTGAAAATGATTATTTTAGCAAAACAGTACGTTTTGAGCTTTAATCTGCGTTTTAACGCGTAAAACAGTATAAAAACGACGAATTTTTATTATTGGTTTTTATTAATATTGCTCTATTGGAACGATTTCAACGATCTAAAATGCTTGAAAATGCTTATTTTAGCAAAACAGCACGTTTTGAGTTTTAATCTGCGTTTTAACGCGTAAAACAGCATAAAACGACGAAATTTTTATTATTCGTTTTTATTAATATTGCGTCTATTCGAACGATTTCAACAATCTAAAATGCTTGAAAATGATTATTTTGCAAAACAGCACGTTTTGAGCTTTAATCTGCGTTTTGACGCGTAAAACAGTTATAAAAACGACGAATTTTTATTATTCGTTTTATTAATATTGCTTCTATTTGAACGATTTCCAACGATCTAAAATGCTTGAAAATGCTTATTTTAGCAAAACAGCACGTTTTGAGCTATAATCTGCGTTTTAACGCGTAAAACAGCATAAAACGACGAAATTTTTATTATTCGTTTTTATTAATATTGCTTCTATTTGAACGATTTCAACGATATAAAATGCTTGAAAATGCTTATTTTAGCAAAACAGCACGTTTTGAGCTTTAATCTGCGTTTTAACGCGTAAAACAGCATAAAACGACGAAATTTTTATTATTCGTTTTATTAATATTGCGTCTATTTGAACGATTTCAACGATCAAAAAATGCTTGAAAATACTTTTTTAGCAAAACAGCACGTTTTGAGCTTTAATCTGCCTTTTAACGCGTAAAACAGCATAAAAACGACGAATTTTTATTATTCGTTTTTATTAATATTGCTTCTATTTGAACGATTTCAACGATTAAAATGCTTGAAAATGCTATTTTAGCAAAACAGCACGTTTTGAGTTTTAATCTGCGTTTTAACGCGTAAAACAGCATAAAACGACGAAATGTTTATTATTTGTTTTTATTAATATTGCGTCTATTTGAACGATTTCAACGATCTAAAATGCTTGAAAATGATTATTTTAGCAAAACAGCACGTTTTGAGCTTTAATCTGCGTTTTAACGCGTAAAACAGCATAAAAACACGAATTTTTATTATTCGTTTTTTATTAAGATTGCTTCTATTTGAACTATTTTAACGATCTATATGCTTGAAAATGCTTTATTTTAGCAAAACAGCACGTTTTGAGCTTTAATCTGCGTTTTAACGCGTAAACAGCATAAAAACGACGAACTTTTTATTATTCGTTTTTATTAATATTGTCCTCTATTTGAACGATTTCAACGATATAAAATGCTTGAAAATGCTTATTTTAGCAAAACAGCACGTTTGCTTTTAATCGCGTTTTAACGCGTAAAACAGCATAAAACGACGAAATTTTATTATTCGTTTTTATTAATATTGCGTCTATTTGAACGATTTCAACGATCTAAAATGCTTGAAATGATTTTTTTAGCAAAACAGCTAAGTTTTGAGCTTTAATCTGCCTTTTTAACGCGTAAAACAGCATAAAACGAC
Source organism: Dalotia coriaria (assembly GCF_025399875.1). Lineage (NCBI taxonomy): Eukaryota > Metazoa > Arthropoda > Insecta > Coleoptera > Staphylinidae > Dalotia > Dalotia coriaria. The sequence continues at coordinate 247 of NW_027046270.1, read as the reverse complement.
GAATTTTTATTATTCGTTTTAAATAATATTGCTTCTTTTGAACGATTTTCAACGATCTAAAATGCTTGAAAATGCTTATTTTAGCAAAACAGCACGTTTTGAGCTTTAATCTGCGTTTTAACGATTAAAACAGCATAAAAACGACGAAATTTTTATTATTCGTTTTATTATATTGCGTCTCATTGAACGAGATTTCAACGATCTAAAATGCTTGAAAATGATTATTTTAGCAAAAATTTTAAAGTTT
>NW_027046269.1:0-28630 GCF_025399875.1 Dalotia coriaria | reverse complement strand
TTAAAAAAAAACGAATAATAAAAATTCGTCGTTTTTATGCTGTTTTACGCGTTAAAACGCAGTTTAAAAACTCAAAACGTGCTTTTGCTAAAATAAGCATTTTCAACATTTTGATCGTTGAAGTCGTTCAAATAGAAGTAAATTAATAAAAACGAATAAAAAAAATTCGTTTTTTTTATGCTTTTTTTACGCTTAAAAACGCGATTAAACCAAAAGTGTTTTGCTAAAAAAAACATTTTCAAGCATTTTTAGATCGTTGAAATCGTTCAAATAGTAGCAATTTTTAAAAAAAAACGAATAATAAAAATTCGTCGTTTTATGCTTTTTTTACGCGTTAAAACGCGTTAAATAAAACGTTCTGTTTTGCAAAATGCATTTTCAAGCTTTTTTAATCGTTGAAATCGTTCAAATAGACGCAATATTAAAAAAAAACAATAAAAAAAATTTCGTGGTTTTATGCTTTTTTGCGTTAAAACGCAGTTTAAAAGCTCAAAACCTGTTTTGCTAAAAAAAAAGCATTTTTCAAGTTGTGGGATTTTTCCCCAAAGCTTTTTCTGTATTTCAAAACTTTATAACTTTCTTCATCTTTTTGTATACCGTAATTCTTCATCAAAATTCCCAAATTTCCTAATATCTTTTATTCAGCGAAAACCTAATCCCGGTCGGAGGGTTTTGGGACGACTCGTTCCCAAATTTGGTCAGTTTTTCCCTCTCTTCAATGTAACTTTCTTCTACCAATCAATCTATTATTTTTCTTCCTACTTAAATTTCTTGTCACCACCCCCATAAACCAAAGGGGTTGCTGGTGGATGACAAAGTTTAAAAACAGTTCTTAATTCTTCAAACACTACTGTTCTTAACTTTCTTCTTCAATACTTTTTATACTTCTTAAAACTTCTTAATAAACATTGTTCGGGTACAAACATCTGTCCTTTTCTCCTCATCTTTAACATTTGCACTCCTCCGTCCACAAATTGGTGACCCCCACGTGATCAAAGAACTTAAACAACAAAACCGACGTGATTTTTGAACAAAACAAACAAAACCGACGTCATATTTGCGAACATTAAACCATTTGTTTTTTTTGGGGGATCGGTGGTCAATATGGGGTGCCCAAATTTACGGGGAAAACATCCCCCCGCTACCAGGACTCATTCTTCGTCCTCTTCGCTCTTCCCCCGCAGAGGATAACCCCCCCCCCGGTGCCAACCGCACGTTCTGAGTTACCCCCAGGACGTCAACATCCCCCACCGGTGGCCTCACCCTGGTATCCCGGTTGGGTTGTTTTCCACTCCCGGCATTTTCCCAGGGTTTCCCCACCCCTGCCCCCCATCTTAAACCCCCCGTAAATATTTTTCCTCCGCATTCTATCCACTTCATTTCTCACCCCGGGTGGTCTTCAAAAACCCCGCCTTTAACCCATCGGTCCCATCATCACGATATTGCATCGCATCCTCCGGCCCTTCGACCTCAACATCCTTCCTGCCGTTAAATTTAAAAAACCCCTGAAGGGTATTTACAGGAAAACAAAAAAAAACCGCCGGGTTAAAAAAAAACAAACACCATCCCGGGCCGGAAAGCCCACCGGATTTTTGCTGCTAAAAAAGCGGTTTCCCCTCCCCCCGAAGGTCCCGTTAACCGGTCAGCGAATCCCAATCCCGGAAAATCCCAATTTTAAAGCCTCTGTCCGGACTTAGGAGGCGGTACGTCCCGACTTTTTCCCGGGGTTGCGGGTTTATTATTTTCGCGCGGGTTTGCCTGCTCTCCAAACAACTCTCGAAAGACGAGGGTGGGGGGACAGGTACGCCCCCACTGTTTGGACTGGGTTAAAATTTCATCCGGGGCGGGCGCGCAATTTTGGGCCCCCCGCCGGGGGTTCGCAGGATCGGGGGGACGGTACGCTTCCGTGTTTTTCCGGCTGGGTTCTCATTCGGGGCGACGCGCCCCCTGCTCCAAAATGAACAATTGAAAGCAACGGGAAAAAAAGGGCCCCTGGGGGTTTCCCCGGGTGGCCAAATTTTCGGCGCGCGCATCACCTCTGCCCGTACCAACTCAGACTTCCCTTTCCGGAATTTAGGTGGTGGGGGTTTTTCCCAAACATTTTTACAAAACTTTTTAAATTTCCCCGGTTCCGTAAATTTTTCCCTCCAAAAATTCCCAAATTTCCTAATATCTTTTATTCCAAAACCTAATCTCGGGGTGGCGGTTTACGACTCGTTCCCAAATCAATGGTACTTTTCCCCCCTTCAATGTCATAAATTTCTTCTACCAATCCCAAACTATTACTTTCTTCCTCTTCAAATTTCTTGTCACCACCCATCAACCTGAAGGGTTGCGGTGGGTACAAGGGGTTTAGAAGGACAGTTCTTGACATTACTTCAAACACTCTTTCTTAACTATTCTTTCCTACAATCTTCTTAACTATACTTTTCAAGCTTCTTAAAACATTGTTCTATAACAAACATCGTTCCTTTACCATAAATTTAAACATTTGCACTCCTCCGTCCCCCAAATATTTTTTGTTCTTAAATGCCAAAAAGAAAAAATTTTTAAAAAAAGCGAATAAAAAAGTGTTTTATTTTTTTCGTTAAAACGCAGATTAAAGCTCAAAAAGTCTTTTTTCTAAAATAAGCATTTTCAAGCATTTTAGATCGTTGAAATCGTTCAAATAGAAGCAATATTAATAAAAAGCGAATAATAAAAAATTCGTCGTTTTTATGCTGTTTAACTTACTTGATTAAAACGCAGATTAAAATAAGCGCTGCAGTTTTGCTACAAATAAAAGCATTTTAAAGCATTTTAGATTCGTTGAAATCGTTCAAATAGAAGCAATATTAATAAAAAGCGAATAATAAAATTCGTCGTTTTTTATGCTGTTTTACCGTTCCGGCGCAGATTAAACTCAAAGCGATGCTGTTTTGCCGGTAATAAGCATTTCAAGCATTTTTGATCGTTGAAATCGTTCAAATAAGACGCAATATTAATAAAAACGAATAATAAAAATTTCGTGGTTTTATGCTGTTTTACGCGCGTTAAACGCAGATTAAAACTCAAAACGTTGCAGGCAAATAAGCATTTTCAAGCGTACTGAATCGTTGAAATCGTTCGTCGACAATATTAATAAAAGCGAATAATAAAAAATTCGTCGTTTTTATGCTGTTTTACGCAAACGCAGATTAAAACTCAAAACGTGCGGTTTGCACAAAATAAGCATTTTCAAGCATTTTAGATCGTTAAATCCGTTCAAATGAGCGCAATATTATAAAATAAACAAATAATAAAAATTCGTCGTTTTTATGCTGTTTACGCGTTAAAACGCAGTTAAACTCAAAACGTGCTGTTTTGCTAAAATAAGCATTTTCAAGCATTTTAGATCGTTGAAATCATTCAAATAGAAGCAATATTAATAAAAAACGAATAATAAAAATTAAGTCGTTTTATGCCGTTTTACGCGCGTTAAAGAAACGCAGATTAAAACTCAAAACGTGCTGTTTGCTAAAATAAGCATTTTCAAAGCATTTTTAGATCGTTGAAATCGTTCAAATAGAAGCAATATTAATAAAAACAAATAATAAAAATTCGTCGTTTTATGCTGTTTTGCGCGTTAAACGCAGATTAAAGACTCAAAACGTGTTGTTTTTGCGAAAATAAGCATTTTCAAGCATTTTAGATCGTGGAAATCGTTCAAAAGCTGGCAATGGCAAAAAACAGATGTAAAAGGTACCACGTCGTTTTTGTAACGTTCCGGCGTTCGCTCAGGCATGCCGTTTTATAAAATGTATTTTTTCAAGCATTTTTAGATCGGAAATCGTTCAAATAAGCAATATTAATAAAAACGAATAACCAAAAAAATTCGTCGTTTTTATGCTGTTTACGCGTTAAAACGCAGATTAAAGCTCAAAACGTGCTGTTCTGCTAAAATGATGTTTAGCGGCGCAGTCAACGAAATCGTTCAAAAAGGCGCAGCCGTAAGCGAATACGTAAAAATTTCGTCGTTTTATGCTGTTTTGCGCGTTAAAACGCAGATTAAAAGCTCAAACGATGCTGTTTTGCTAAAATAAACATTTTCAAGCATTTTAGATCGTTGGGAAATCGTTCAAATAGACGCAATATTAATAAAATGAGTCGTAAAATTTCGTCGTTTTGTTTTATGGTAAAGCGCGGTTTAAAGCTCAAAGGCGATATGCTGTTTTGCTTTAAAATAAAGCATTTTCGACGCTGATGTTGCGTCGTTAGTGGTAAATAATTAATAAAACGAATAATAAAAATCGTCGTTTTTATGCTGTTTTACGCGTTAAAACGCAGATTAAAGCTCTGCAGCGATGCTTTCAACGTTGGTAAACGAAGCATTTTTAGTGCCGATTTCCAAATAAGTTGTGTAGTAAGCGGTGGTAAAATTTCGTCGTTTTTATGCTGTTTTACGCGTTAAAACGCAGATTAAAGCTCAAACGTGCTGTTTTGCTAAAATAAGCATTTTCAAGCATTTTAGATCGTTGAAATCGTTCAAATAGAAGCAATATTAATAAAACGAATAATAAAAATTAAGTCGTTTTTGCTGCTGTTTACGCGTTAAAACGCGAATAAAGCTCAAAACGCGATGCTGTTTTGCGAAAATAATCATTTTCAAGCATTTTCACGTCGTTTGTGTTCAAATAAGGCGCGTAACAGCGAAACGAATAATAAAATTTCGTCGGGCATGTTTAAAACGCGAATTAAACTCAAAACAGGCTGTTTTTTGCCGTAAAAGCATTTTCAAGCATTGCCCCAGATCGTTAAGAAATCATTTGATGACGTAACTTTGGTGTAAGGTTTAGTGGTTTTGTGCCATTTTACGCGTTAAAACGCAGATTAAAACTCAAAACGTACTGTTTTCACAAAATAAGCATTTTCAAGCATTTTTAGATCGTTGAAATCGTTCAAATAGACGCAATATTAACCAAAAACGGGCGTAAAGGTACGTGGTTTAGTACCGAACTTTGCGTTCAGGCACGGTTAAAAACCAGCGTGCTGTTTTGCTTTAAAATAAAGCATTTTCAAGCATTTAGATCGTTGAAATCGTTCAAATAGAAGCAATGCTGGCAAAACGAATAATAAAAATTCGTCGTTTTATGCTGTTTTTACGCGTTAAAACGCAGATTAAAAGCTCAAAACGTGCTGTTTTGCTAAAATAAGCATTTTCAAGCATTTTAGATCGTTGAAATCGTTCAAATAGAAGCAATGGCAAAAACGAATAATAAAAAATTAAAGCGGTTTTTTGCTGTTTTTACGTTTGGCGCGAGGTTTAAACAGGCGGGCGCCGGTAAATGAACGGTCAGTGGTTTGGTAGGTAAATATTAATAAAACGAATAATAAAAATTTGTCGTTTTGTAACGACGCGTTGAAACGCAGATTAAAGCTCAAAACGTGCTGTTTTGCTAAAATAAGCATTTTCAAAACCATTTTAGATCGTTAGAAATCGTTCAAATAGAAGCAATATTTATAAAAACGAATAATAAAATTCGTCGTTTTTATGCTTGTTTTACGCGTTAAAACGCAGATTAAAGCTCAAACGTACTGTTTTGCTGAAATAAAGCATTTTCAAGCATTTTTAGATCGTTTGAAGTCGTTCAAATAGAAGTAATGGTAATAAAAACGAATAATAAAATTCGTCGTTTTTATGCTGTTTTACGCGTTAAAGCGCAGATTAAAGCTCAAAACGTGCTGTTTTGCTAAAATAAGCATTTTCAAGCATTTTAAGATCACGTTGAAATCGTTCAAATATTGTAATATTAAAACGGAATAATAAAATTCGTCGTTTTTTATGCTTTGTTTTACGCGTTAAAACGCAGATTAAAGCTCAAAAACGTTCTGTTTTGCTGCAAATAAGCATTTTCAAGCATTTTGAATCGTTTGGAAATCGTTCAAATAGACGCAATATTAATAAAACGAATAATAAAATTTCGTAGTTTTATGCTGTTTACGCGTTAAAACGCAATTAAAGCAAAACGTGCTGTTTTGCTAAAATAAGCATTTTTCAAGTTGTAGGGGATCTTTACCCAAAAGCTTATTTCTGTATTTCAAAACTTTATAACTTTCTTCATGCTGGTGTACCGTAATTCTTCCGTCAAAATTCCCGAATTTCCTAATATCTTTTCATGCAGCAAAAACCCTAATCCCCGAGTCGGACGGTTTGGCGCGACTCCGGATTCCAAAATCAATGGTCAGCTTTTCCCTCTCTTCAATGTCATACACTTTCTTCTACCAATCCAATCTATTACTTTCTTCCTACTTCCAAATTTCGCGTCACCGCCATCAACCTGAAGGTTTGCTGGTGGAGTGACAAGGAATTTAAAGGACAGTTCTTGACATTACGCTTTAAACACTACTGTTCTTAATATTCTTCTCTACAATACTTCTTAACTATACTTCTTTAAGACTTCTTAATAAACATTGTTCGTGATAACAAACATCGTGTCCTTTACTCACTCATCAATTATAACATTTTGCACTCACTCATGATCTCACAAGTGGTGACCCCTGACGTGATCAAAAGGAACATTAAACAAACAAAACCGACGTGATTGCAGACATTAAACAAACAAAACCGACGTGATATTTGCGAACATTAACCTGCGATTAGTTTTTTATTTTTGTAGATTTATCTGGTGAGTCAATATCTGAGTTAACACAACAATGTATCTACGACGAACGCAAGCATCAACCGCTACCAAGGACTCATTCTTCGATGCGCCAGCTACAACTTCCACCGCAGAAGGCATGTTCCATACTTCTGCACCTGCCGATTGCATCAACCGCACGTTCTGAGTTATCACCCAGGACGTCCAGCATCGCCGCACCAGGTGCCGCCTCGTACTGGTATGCTGAGTATGCAGTTGTTTTCCGCTGCCAGGCATGTGTCCACATGGTGGTCCACCACCGCACACATGCCGCCGCATCTTAAACTCCGTCACATACTTTTCCTCCGCATTCGCCACTTCATTTCTCACCCACAAGGGTAGGTCTAACTCTAATAACCCACCGCCCAGCCTCAACCACACTCTGGTGTACCATCATCAGCCAGGTATTGCATCGCATCACATCACCAGGCCCTTCGACCGTACAACATCTTCACTTACCGTTAAAGTGTAACAACATGCACAAGTGGTATGTCTACACGAACACAACAGAAAAACCGCCAGGGTTAAGAAAGAAACAAACACCATAGCCGTGGCACGTTTGCCACAGATGTACCTAGAGGCGTTTTCCAGAACTGGCCCACTCTAAAAGCATGGTGCTCACAACTTCGGCCAACCCGGCAGAGGTCCCAGTTCAACCAGAGATCCAGCAGCAGCAACTACAACCAATCCCGTGCAAAGTCTCTTTAAGCAACTCTCGCTCAAACGACCACAAGACTTAAGGCAGGTACGACTCACCGACTGTTTCACGCTGGGTTCGCAGGATTTCATCTCTGTTGCCGCGCATCAGCTCTGCATGCTCTACCAACAACTCTCGAACGACGAGAGCTGGGAAACAGGTACGACTCACCGACTGTTTCCGGACTGGGTTCCCAGATTTCATCTCAGTGCGACGCGCGCATCACTGTTGCAACCCCTCGCCAACAAGTCTCCGGCGGCGAGATCTGGGAAGACGGGTACGACTTACCGACTGTTTTCCAGGCTGGGTTCCCAAGATTTCATCTCAGTGCGACGCGCGCATCACTGTTAAAACATCTCGCCAGCAACTCTCGAACGACGAGAGCTGGGGCGCCAGGCACGACTCACCGTCTGTTTCCAGGCGTGGTTCTCAGATTTCATCTCAATGCGACGCGCATCACCTCTGCATGCAATACCACCAGCTCCGAAGAACTTCTTCGGCCTTTCCATTAACTTTATCACTGGTAGGGGTACTGTAGGGGATCTTTTAAAGCTTATTTCTGTATTTCAAAACTTTATAACTCTTCATCTTTGGTAGTATACCGTAAACCTTCATCAAAATTCTAGTACACAATATCTTTTATTACCTTGAAAAACCTAATCCCGAGTCGGACGGTTTGGCACGACTCGGATTCAGAGAATCAATGGTCAGCTTTCCCTCTCTTCCAGTATCATACACTTTCTTCTACCAATCCAATCTATTACTTTCTTCCTACTTCAAATTTCTTGTCACCACCCATCAACCTGAAGGGTTGCTGGTGGAAGTGACAAAAGAGGTTAGAAGGACAGTTCTTGACATTACTTCAAACCTACTGTTCTTAACTATTCTTCTCTACAATGCCCTGCCAACTATACTTCTTCAAGACTTCTTAATAAACATTGTTCGTGATAGCAAGCATCAGCGCCAGCACAACCACTCATCGAATTATAGCGCCACTCACTGATCCACAAAGTATTTTAGTTCGTTGAAATCGTTCAAATAGAAGCAATATTAATAAAAGCGAATATAAAAATTCGTCGTTTTTATGCTGTTTTACGCGTTAAAACGCAGATTAAAACTCAAAACGTGCTGTTTTGCTAAAATAAACATTTTTAAGCATTTTAGATCGTTGAAATCGTTCAAATAGCGCAATATTAATAAAAACAATAATAAAAATTTTGTGGTTTTATCTGTTTTCGCGTTAAAAAGCAGATTAAAAAACAAAACTGCTGATTTCTAAAATAAGCATTTTCAAGCATTTTAGATCGTTGAAATCCCTTCAAATAGAACAATATTAATAAAAGCGAATAATAAAAAATTTTGTTTTTTTTTCTGTTTTAACGTTAAAACGCGATTAAAAAATCAAAACGTGCTTTTTCAAAATAAAACTTTTAAAAGATTTTTATTTGAAATCGTTAAATAGGCAATATTATAAAAAAAAAAATAATAAAAAAATTTGTCGTTTTCATGCTGTTTTTAGGGGTCAAAACGCAGATTAAAACTCAAAACGTGCTGTTTTTTCAAAAAAAACATTTTCAAGCATTTTTTGATCTTAAATCGTTCAAATAAACAATATTAATAAAACGAAAAATAAAAAAAGTCGTTTTTTTGCTGTTTTCCGTTAAAAAGCAGATTAAATTTAAAACTACTTTTTTTAAAAATAACATTTTCAAGCTTTAGATCGTTGAAATCGTTCAAATGAAAAATTTTAAAAAAAAACGAATAATAAAAAATCGTTGTTTTATGCTTTTTACGCGTTAAAACGCAATTAAAAATCAAAAAAGTGTTTTTGCCAAAATAAGCATTTTCAAGCATTTTTTGATCGTTGAAATCGTTCAAAAGACGCAAATTAAAAAAAATTTAAAAAAAATTTTGTTGATTTTTGCGCCCCATTAAGCTCAAATCGTGCTGTTTTGCTAAAAAAAGCATTTTCAAAATATTTTAGATCGTTGAAATCGTTCAAATAGACGCAATATTAGCCAAAACGAATAATAAAATTTCGTACATTTTATACTTTTATTTTACACTTGTTAAAGGCGCAGATTAAAGCTCAAAACGTGCTGTTTTGCTTTAAAAATAAAGCATTTTCAGCATTTTTAGATCGTTGCAGAAATCGTTCAAATAGACGCAATATTAATAAAAAACGAATAATAAAAATTTCGTCGTTTTTTATGCTGTTTTTACGCGATTAAGACGCAGATTAAAACTCAAAACGTGCTGTTTGCTAAAAATGGCATTTTTCAGCATTTTTGAATCGTTGAAATCACGTTCAAATAGACGCAATATTAATAAAAACGAATAATAAAAAATTTCGTCATTTTTATGCTGTTTTACGCGTTAAACGCAGATTAAAGCTCAAAACGTGCTGTTTTTGCTAAAATAAGCATTTTCAAGCATTTTAGCGATGGGGTGGAAATCGTTCAAATAGACGCAATATTAATAAAACGAAGATAATAAAAAATTCTTCACGTTTTTATGCTGTTTACGCGTTAAAACGCAGATTAAAGAAGCTCAAAACGTGCTGTTTTGCTAAGAGCCAGCATTTTTCAGCATTTTAGATCGTTAAAATCGTTCCAAATAGAAGCAATATGAAGGTAAAACGAATAATAAAAATTTCGTCGTTTTTTATGCTGTTTTACGCGTTAAAAACGCAGATTACAAAGCTCAAACGTGCTGTTTTGCTAAAATAAAATTATTTTTCAAACATTTTAAGATCGTTGAAATCGTTCAAATAGAAACAGTATTAATAAAAACGAATAATAAAAAATTCGTCGTTTTTATGCTCTTTTACGCGTTAAAACGCAGATTTAGAAGCTGAAAACGTGCTGTTTTGCTAAAATAAGCATTTTTTCAAGCATTTTAGATCGTTGAAATCGTTCAAATAGACGCAATAATGGCAAAAACGAAAGATAATAAAAATTTTGGCCGTTTTTATGCTGACTTTACGCGCTTTAAAAAACGCAGATTAAAGCTCAAAACGTGCTGTTTTGCTAAAATAAGCATTTTCAAGCATTTTAGATCGTTGAAATCGTTCAAAATAGACGCAATATTATTAATAAAACGAATAATAGATTCGTCGTTTTTATGCTGTTTTAGCGAAACGCAGATTAAAAGCTCAAAACGTGCTGTTTTGCGCTAAAATAAGCATTTTCAAGCATTTTAGATCGTTGAAATCGTTCAAATAGAATCAATATGAATAAAACCAAATAATAATAATTTCGTCATTTTTATGCTGTTTTACGCGTTAAAACGCAGATTAAAAAGAAACTCAAAACATTGCTGGCTTTGCTAAAATAAGCATTTCAAGCATTTTTAGATCGTTGAAATCGTTTAAATAGAAGCAATAATGGCAAAAACGAATAATAAAAATTCGTCATTTTTATGCTGTTTTACGCGTTAAAACGCAGATTAAAGCTCAAAACGTGCTGTTTTGCTAAAATGGCGTGCAAGCATTTTAGATCGTTGAAATCGTTCAAAATAGACGCAATATTAATAAAAACGAATAATAAAAAATTTCGTCGTTTTTATGCTGTTTTACGCGTTGAAACGCAGAATGAAAGCTCAAAACATGCTGTTTTAACAAAATAAGCATTTTCAAGCATTTTAGATCGTTGAAATCGTTCCAAATAGAAGCAATATTAATAAAAACGAATAATAAAAATTTCGTCGTTTTTATGCTGTTTTACGCGTTAAAACGCAGATTAAAGCTCAAAACGTGCTGTTTTTGCTAAAACAAGCATTTTTCAAGCATTTTAGATCGTTGAAATCGTTTCAAATAGACGCAATATTAATAAAAACAGATAATAAAAATTTCGTCGTTTTTTATGCTGTTTTTACGCGTTAAAACGCAGATTAAAGCTCAAAACGTGCTGTTTTGCTAAAATAAACATTTTTAAGCATTTTAGATCGTTGAAATCGATTTAAAATAGAAACAATATTAATAAAAACGGAATAATAAAAAGTGCGTCGTTTTTATGCTGTTTTTACGCGTTAAAACGCAGATTAAACTCAAAACGTGCTGTTTTTGCTAAAATAAAAGCATTTTCAAGCATTGTAGATCGTTAAGAAATCGTTCAAAGCAGGCGCATCCGTAATAAAAACGAATGGCAAAATTCGTCACGTTTTTTATGCTGTTTGCGGTAGCGCGAGGATTTAAAGCTCAAAACGTGCTGTTTTTTGCTAAAATAAGCATTTTCAAGCATTTTAGATCCGTTGGAAATCGTTGAATAGGAAACATGCATGGCAAAAACGAATAATAAAAATTCGTCGTTTTTATGTGCTGTTTTTACGCGTTAAAACGCAGATTAAAAACTCAATACGTGCTGTTTTGCTGGAAATAAGCGTTTTAAGCATTTTTAGATGCGTTGAAATCGTTCAAATAGACGCAATTAATAAAACGAATAATAAAAATTTGCGTGGTTTTGTACTGTTTAACGCGTTAAAACGCTGATTAAAACTCAAAACGCTGATGTTTTTGCTTAAATAAGCATTTTCAGAAGCATTTTATATCGTTTGAAATCGTTTCAAATAGACGCGTATTAATAAAAACGAATAATAAAAATTCGTCGTTTTATGCTGTTTACGCGTTAAAACAGCACGATTTAGCTCAAAACGTGCTGTTTTGCTAAAATAAGCATTTTCAAGCATTGCAGATCGTTGAAATCGTTTCAAATAGAAGCAATATGAATAAAAACGAATAATAAAATTTATCGTTTTTATGCTGTTTACGCGTTAAAACGCGATTAAAACTCAAAACGTGCTGTAGCTTTTTGCTAAAATAAACATTTTCAAGCATTTTAGATCGGGTGAATGCGTTTGAAATGCGTCAATGATGACAAAAACGAATAATAAAGAATTTCGTCGTTTTATGCTGTTTACGCGTTAAAACGCAGATTAAAACTCAAAACGTACTGTTTTGCTAAAATAAGCATTTTCAATTTTAGATCACGTTGAAATCGTTCAAATAGACGCAATATTAATAAAACGAATAATAAAAATTTCGTGTTTTATGCTGTTTACGCGTTAAAACGCTGATTAAAGCTCAAAACGTGATGTTTTGCTAAAATAAGCATTTTCAAGCATTTTATATCGTTGGAAATCGTTCAAGTAGGCGCAATGGCTAATAAAAACGAATAATAAAGGTTTATTCAGTTTTATGCTGTTTTACGCGTTAAAACTGATTTAAGCTCGAACGTGCTGATTTGCTAAGATGGCATTTTTGAAGCTTATTTTAGATCGTTGAAATCGTTCAAATAGAAGCAATATGAATAAAAGAGCAGATAATAAAAGATTTGTCGTTTTTATGCTGTTTCTACTCGTTAAAACGCGAGTTGAAACTCAAAACGTACGTTTTGCTAAAATAAGCATTTTTCAAACATTTTAGATCGTTACGATCCGTTTTAAATAGGTCGTATTAATAAAAGCGATAATAAAAATTCGTCGTTTTATGCTCTTTTGCGATTCAAAACGCAGATTAAAGCTGAAACGTGCTGTTTTAAAATAAGCATTTTTCGAAGCATTTTAGATCGTTGAAATCGTTTCAAATAGACGCAATATTAATAAAAACAGATAATAAAATTTCGTCGTTTTTTATGCTGTTTTTGCTTTAAAACGCAGATTGAAACCAGAAACGTGCTGTTTTGCTTTAAAATAAATTTCAAGCATTTTTAGATCCGTTGAAATCGTTCAAACTGGAGCGCAATGTGTAAAACGAATAATAAAAAATTCGTCGTTTTATGCCGACACGCGTTAAAACACCAGATTAAAGCTCAAAACGTGCTGTTTTGCTAAAATAAGCATTTTCAAGCATTTTAGATCGTTGAAATCGTTCAAATAGAATCCAATATGAATAAAAACAAATAATAGCCATTTCGTCGTTTTACATGCTGTTTTACGCGTTAAAGCAAGATTAAAGCTTCAAAACGTGCTGTTTTGCTAAAATAAGCGCATTTTTCAGCATTTTAGATCGTTGAAATCGTTTAAATAGAAGCAATATTGGCAAAAACGAATAGCCGAAATTCGTCATTTTTATGCTGTTTTACGCGTTAAAACGCAGATTAAAGCTCAAAACATTATTTTGCTAAAACCAAGCATTTTCAAGCATTTTAGATCATTTGAAATCGTCGTTCAAAATGGGCGCAATATTAATAAAAACGAATAATACATTCGTCGTTTTATGCTGTTTTACGCGTTAAAACGCAGAATGAAATAAAACATTGCTGTTTTGCTAAAATAAACATTTTCAAGCATTTTGAGATCGTTGAAATCGTTCAAATAGAAACAATATTAATAAAAACGAATAATAAAATTTCGTCGTTTTTTTGCCGTACTTTCTGTTTGCGCGTTAAAACGCAGATTAAAGCTCAAAAACGTGCTGTTTGCTAAAACAAGCATTTTCAAGCATTTTGAATCCCGGAACTGAGAGTGTTTTCAGTAGACGCAATATTAATACAAAAACGAATAATAAAAATTTCGTCGTTTTATACACTTGGCTTTTACGCGTTAAAACGCAGATTTAAAGCTAAACGATGCTGTTTTGCTTTAAATAAGCATTTTTAAAAACTTTTGCGGATGAAGTTCGAAATGGTTTCCGTGGTAGCCAGCCAAAACAGATAATAAAAAATTCGTCGTTTTTTATGCTGTTTTACGCGTTAAAACGCAGATTAAAGCTCAAAACGTGCTGTTTTTTGCTAAAATAAGCGTTTTTAAACATTGTAGATCGTTGAAATCGTTCAAATAGACGCAATATTAATAAAAACGAATAATAAAAATTCGTCGTTTTTATGCTGTTTTACGCGGTAAAACGCAGTTGAAGCAAAACGTGTAACTGTTTTGTACAAAATAAGCATTTTTCAAGCATTTTAGATCGTTGAAATCGTTCAAATAAACAATATTAATAAAAACGAATAATAAAAATTCGTCGTTTTTATGCTGTTTTACGCGATTAAAGAGCGCAGTTAAAGCTCAATACGGTGCTGTTTTGCTAAAATAAAGCGTTTTCGAGCATTTTGGGTCGTTGTCGTTCCGTGGGCGCAATATTAATAAAACGAATAGTAAAATTTCGTCGTTTTTTATGCTGTTTAACGCGTTAAAACCGCTGATTAAAAGCTCAAAACGTGATGGTACTGGCAAATAAGCATTTTTCAAGCATTTTTATATCGTTTGGAAATCGTTCAAATATGGGCGCAATGATAATAAAAGGCAGAATAATATTAAAATTCGTCGTTTTTGTAATGCTGTTTTACGCGTTAAAACGCTGATTTAAGCTCAAAACGTGCTGTTTTTTGTGAAATGCAGCATTTTCAAGCATTTAGATCGTTGAAATCGTTCAAATAGGAAACAATAGCAGATAAAGAAACGAATAATAAAATTTGTCGACGCTGCTTTGTTTTACGCGTTCAAAACGCAGATTAAAGCTCAAAACGTGCATTTTGCTAAAACTAACGTGCAAAACATTTTAGATCCGTTGAAATCGTTTTAAAATAGAATCAATATTGGCCAAAAACGAATAATAAAAATTTCGTCGTTTTTTTATACTGTTTTACGCGTTAAAACGCAGATTAAAACTCAAAACGTGCTGTTTTGCACAAAATAAGCATTTTCAAGCATTTTTAGATCGTTGAAATCGTTTCAAATAGACATGCCAATATTAATAAAAACAGATAATAAAAATTTCGTCGTTTTATTAGCACCGGTACGCGTTAAAAACGCTGGGCAAAAGCTCAAACGTGATGTTTTACGCTAAAGTAAGCATTTTCAAGCATTTTATATCGTTGAAATCGTTCCAAGAGTAGACGCAATATTAATAAAAAACAGATAATAAAAGTTCTAAAACTTCGTTTTGTGCTGTTTTACGCGTTAAAACGCTGATTTAAGCTCAAAACATTAACAGTTGCTAAAATAAGCATTTTTCAAGCATTTTAGATCGTTGAAATCGATTTCAAATAGAAGCAATATGAATAAAAACGAATAATAAAATTTGTCGTTTTTATGCTGTTTTTGCGGTGCGAAGCGCGGATTAAAATAAAACGTGCAGTTTTGCTAAAATAAGCATTTTCAAGCATTTTTAGATCGTTTGAAATCGTTTTAAATAGAATCAATATTAATAAACGAATAATAAAAATTTTGTCGTTTTATGCTGTTTTACGCGTTAAAACGCACAGATTAAAACTCAACTTACGTGCTGTTTTAACAAAATAAGCATTTAAAGCATTTTAGACCGTTGAAATCGTTCAGAATAGACGCAATATTAATAAAAACGAATAATAAAAATTTCGTCGTTTTTATGCTGTTTTACGCAAACGCAGAATAAAACTCAAAACGATGCTGTTTTGCTAAAATAAGCATTTTCGGCATTTAGATTGTTGAAATCGTTCAAATAGAAGCAATATTAATAAAACGAAGATAATAAAAATTTACGTCGTTTTTATGCTGTTTTACGCGTTAAGACGCAGATTAAAAGCTCAAAACGTGCTGTTTTTGCTAAAATAAGCATTTTAAAAACATTTAGATCGTTGAAATCGTTCAAATAGACGCAATATTAATAAAAACGAATAATAAAAATTTCGTCATTTTATGCTGTTTTACGCGGGTAAAACGTTAGCTCAAAACGATGCTGTTTTTGCTAAAATAAGCATTTTCAAGCATTTTTAGATCGTTGAAATCGTTTCAAATAGACGCGCAATATTAATAAAAGCGAATATTAAAATTTCGTCTGTTTTATGCTGTTTTACGCGTTAAAACGCGATTAAAGCTCAAAACGTGCTCTTTTTGTAAAATAAGCATTTTCAAGCATTTTAGATCGTTGAAATCGTTCAAATAGACGCAATATTAATAAAAACGAATAATAAAATTTCGTCGTTTTTATGCTGTTTTTCACGCGTTAAGACGCAGATTAAAACTCAAAACGTGCTGTTTTTGCACAAAATAAGCATTTTCAAGCATTTTAGATCGTTGAAATCGTTCAAATAGAGCAATATTAATAAAACAGATAATAAAAATTCGTCGTTTTTATGCTGTTTTACGCATTAAAACGCAGAGATAAAGCTCAAAACGTGCTGTTTTGCTAAAATAAACATTTTCAAACATTTTTAGATTGTTGAAATCGTTCAAAATGACAATATTATTAATAAAAAACGAATAATATTAAAAATTCGTCGTTTTTATGCTGTTTACGCGAATTAAGACGCAGATTAAAAGCTCAAACGTGCTGTTTTGCTAAAATAAACTTTCCAGAAGCATTTTAGATCGATTTGAAATCACGTTCAAATAGACGCAATATTAATAAAACGAATAATAAAATTTCGTCATTTTTATGCTGTTTTACGCGTTAAAACGCAGATTAAAGCTAAAACGTGCTGTTTTGCTAAAATAAACATTTTCAAGCATTTTAGATCGTTGAAATCACGTTCAAATAGACATAATATTAATAAAAACGAATAATAAAAATTTCGTCATTTTTTATGCTGTTTTACGCGTTAAAACGCAGATTAAAAGCTCAAAACGTGCTGTTTTGCTAAAATAAGCATTTTTCAAGCATTTTTAGATCGTTGAAATCACGTTTCAAATAGACGCAATATTAATAAAAACGAATAATAAAAATTTCGTCGTTTTTATGCTGTTTTTACGCGTTAAGACGCAGATTAAAGCTCAAAACGTGCTGTTTTGCTAAAATAAGCATTTTCAAGCATTTTAGATCGTTGAAATCGTTCAAATAGACGCAATATTAATAAAAACGAATAATAAAAATTTCGTCATTTTATGCTGTTTTACGCGTTAAAACGCAGATTAAAGCTCAAAACGTGCTGTTTTGCTAAAATAAGCATTTTCAAGCATTTTAGATCGTTGAAATCGTTCAAATAGACGCAATATTAATAAAAACGAATAATAAAAAATTCTTCGTTTTATGCTGTTTTACGCGTTAAAACGCAGATTAAAGCTCAAAACGTGCTGTTTGCTAAAATAAGCATTTTCAAGCATTTTAGATCTTTAAAATCGTTCAAATAGAAAAATATGAATAAAAACGAATAATAAAAATTTCGTCGTTTTATGCTGTTTTACGCGTTAAAACGCAGATTAAAGCTCAAAACGTGCTGTTTTGCTAAAATAAGTATTTTCAAGCATTTTAGATCGTTGAAATCGTTCAAATAGAAGCAATATTAATAAAAACGAATAATAAAAAATTCGTCGTTTTATGCTCTTTTACGCGTTAAAACGCAGATTAAAGCTGAAAACGGGGCTGTTTTGCTAAAATAAGCATTTTCAAGCATTTTAGATCGTTGAAATCGTTCAAAATAGACGCAATATTAATAAAAAACGAATAAAAAAAAAATTTCGTCGTTTTTATGTTGTTTTACGCTTTAAAACGCAGATTAAAGCTCAAAACGTGCTGTTTTGCTAAAATAAGCATTTTCAAGCATTTTAGATCGTTGAAATCGTTCAAATAGACGCAATATTAATAAAAACGAATAGTAAAAATTCGTCGTTTTATGCTTTTTACGCGTTAAAACGCAGATTAAAGCTCAAAACGTGCTGTTTTGCTAAAATAAGCATTTTCAAGCATTTTTAGATCGTTGAAATCGTTCAAATAGAATCAATATGAATAAAAACAAATAATAATAATTTCGTCGTTTTATGTTGTTTACGCGTTAAAACGCAGATTAAACTCAAAACGTGCTGTTTTGCTAAAATAAGCATTTTCAAGCTTTTTAGATCGTTGAAATCGTTCAAATAGAAGTAAAATAAAAAACGAATAAAAAAAAATTTCGTCTTTTATGCTGTTTTACGCGTTAAAACGCAGATTAAAGCTCAAAACGTGCTGTTTTAAAAAAATTTTAAGCTTTTAGATCTTAAATCGTTAAAAAAAATTTTAAATAAAAAAAAAAAAAATTTTTTTTATGTGTTTAGGGTTTAAAAACGCAGATTAAAAAAAAAACGTGCTGTTTTGCAAAATAAGCATTTTAAGCTTTTTAGATCGTTGAAATCGTTCAAAAAAGAAATTTAAAAAAACGAAAAAAAAAAAAAATTCGTCGTTTTTTTGCGTTTACGCTTAAAACGCGTTAAAGCTAAAAACGTGCTTTTTGCAAAAACATTTTCGCATTTAGATCGTTGAAATCCTGACGCAATATTAATAAAACGAATAATAAAATTCGTCGTTTTATGCTTTTTTGGGAAAACCAGAAAAAAACGTGCTGTTTTCAAAATAAGATTTTAAATTTTAGATCGTTGAAATCCAAATAAACTATTAATAAAAACGAATAATAAAAATTCGTCGTTTTATGTGTTTTACGCGTTAAAAAAGATTAAAAAAACGTGTTTTTTTTTAAGCTTTTAATTTTTTAATCAAAAAGAAATAAAAATTTTTTCAAGCATTTTTAGATCGTTGAAATCGTTCAAATAGACGCAATATTAATAAAAACGAATAATAAAAATTTCGTCGTTTTATGCTGTTTTACGCGTTAAAACGCGGGAATAAAAACTCAAAAACGTGCTGTTTTGCTAAAATAAGCATTTTCAAGCATTTTAGATCGTTGGAAATCGTTCAAATAGAAGCAATATTAATAAAAACGAATAATAAAAATTCGTCGTTTTTATGCTGTTTACGCGTTAAAACGCGGTGGCTCAAGCGATAGCATTTTTTGCTAAAATAGCGCATTTTCAAAGCATTTTAGATCGTTGAAATCGTTCAAATAGACGCAATATTAATAAAAACGGAATAGTAAAAAATTCGTCGTTTTTATGCTGTTTACGCGTTAAAACGCAGATTAAAACTCAAAACGTGCTGTTTTGCTTTAAAATAAGCATTTTCAAGCATTTTTAGATCGTTGAAATCGTTCAAATGCGGCAATAGTGGCAAAAACGAATAATAAAATTCGTCGTTTTTTATGCTGTTTTACGCGTTAAAACGCAGATTTAAAACTCAAAACGTGCTGTTTTGCTAAAATAAAGCATTTTCAAGCATTTTGAATCGTTGAAATCGTTCAAATAGACGCAATATTAATAAAAGGCGAATAATAAAATTTCGTCGTTTTTATGCTGTTTTACGCGTTAAAACGCTGATTAAAGCTCAAAACGTGATGTTTTGCTAAAATAAGCATTTTCCGGCATTTTAGATCGTTGAAATCGTTCAAATAGACGCAATAATAAAAAACGAATAATAAAATTCGTCGTTTTATGCTGTTTTACGCGGTAAACGCAGATTAAAGCTCAAACGTGCTGTTTTTGCTTTAAAATAAACATTTTCAAGCATTTTAGATCGTTGAAATCGTTGAAATAGACGCAATATTAATAAAAACGAATAATAAAAATTTCGTCATTTTATGCTGTTTTACGCGTTAAACGCAGATTAAAGCTCAAAACGTGCTGTTTTGCTAAAATAAGCATTTTCAAGCATTTTATATCGTTGAAATCGTTCAAATAGACGCAATATTGGCAAAAGCAGATAATAAAAAATTCGTCGTTTTATGCTGTTTTTACGCGTTAAAACGCTGATTTAAGCTAAAACGTGCTGTTTTTGCTTTAAAATAAAAGCATTTCAAGCATTTTAGATCGTTGAAATCGTTCAAATAGAAGCAATATGAATAAAAACGAATAATAAAAATTTGTCGTTTTTATATGCTGTTTTACGCGTTAAACGCAGATTAAAGCTCAAAACGTGCTGTTTTTGCTAAAATAAAGCATTTTCAGCATTTTGAATCGTTGAAATCGTTTTAAATAAATCCCAATATTAATAAAAACGAATAATAAAAATTTCGTCGTTTTTATGCTGTTTTTACGCGTTAAAACGCAGATTAAAAAGCTCAAAACGTGCTGTTTTTGCTAAAATAAGCATTTTCAAGCATTTTTAGATCGTTGAAATCGTTCAAATAGACGCAATATTAATAAAAACGAATAATAAAAATTTCGTCGTTTTTATGCTGTTTTGCCGCGTTAAAACGGCGATTAAAGCTCAAAACGTGATGTTTTGCTAAAATAAGCATTTTCAAGCATTTTTATATCGATTTAAGAAATCGTTCAAATAGACGCAATATTAATAAAAACGAATAATAAAATTCGTCGTTTTTATGTGTTTACGCGTTAAAACGCGCTGATTTAAGCTCAAAACGTGCTGATTTGCTAAAATAAGCATTTTTCAAGCGGTATTTTTAGATCGTTGAAATCGTTCAAATAGAAGCAATATGAATAAAAAACGGAATAATAAAATTTGTCGTTTTTATAACGTTTTACGCGTTAAAACGCGGATTAAACTCAAAACGTGCAGTTTTGCTTTAAAATAAGCATTTTTCAAAAATTTTAGATCGTTGAAATCGTTTAAATAGAATCAATATTAATAAAAAACGAATAATAAAAAATTTTGTCGTTTTTATGCTGTTTTACGCGATTAAAACGCAGATTAAAGCTTTCAACACGTGCTGTTGTTTTGCGCAAAATAAGCATTTTCAAGCATTTTAGACCGTTGAAATCGGTCAAATAGACGCAGTAATAAAAACGAATAATAAAAAATTTCGTCGTTTTTTATGCTGTTTTACGCGTTAAAACACAGAATAAAGCTCAAAACGTGCTGTTTTGCAACAAAATAAGCATTTTCAGCATTTAGATCGTTGAAATCGTTCAAATAAGCAATAATGTAAAAACGAATAATAAAAAATTCGTCGTTTTTATGCTACGCGTTAAACGCAGATTAAAAGCTGCAAAACGATGCTGTTTTTTTTTCCTAAAATAAGCATTTTCAAGCATTTTAGATCGTTGAAATCGTTCAAATAGACGCAATATTAATAAAAAACGAATATTAAAAATTCGTCGTTTTTATGCTGTTTACGCGTTAAAACGCAGATTAAAACTCAAAACGTGCTGTTTTGCTAAAATAAGCATTTTCAAGCATTTTTAGATCGTTGAAATCGTTCAAAATAGAAACAATAGTAATAAAGCGAATAATAAAAAATTCGTCGTTTTTATGCTGTTATTTTTACGCGCGTTAAAGCGCGGTTAAGCTCAAAACGTGCTGTTTTGCTAAAATAAGCATTTTCAAGCGGCAGATCGTTGAAATCGTTCAAATAGACGCAATATTAATAAAAACGAATAATAAAATTTCGTCGTTTTTACGCTGTTTTACGCGTTAAAACGCTGATTAAACTCAAACGTGATGTTTTTGCTAAAATAAGCATTTTTCAAGCATTTTAGATCGTTGAAATCGTTCAAATAGACGCAATAACCAGCAAAACGAATAATAAAAAATTCGTCGTTTTTTATGCTGTTTTACGCGTTAAACGCAGATTAAAGCTCAAAACGTGCTGTTTTGCTAAAATAAGCATTTTCCAAAGCATTTTAGATCGTTGAAATCGTTAAAATTGAAGCAATATGAATAAAAACGAATAATAAAAATTTCGTCGTTTTACTTCGCTTGTTTTACGCGTTAAAACGCAGATTAGCTCAAAACGTGCTTTCGTCGTTTTTATGCTGTTTTACGCGTTAAAACTACCAGAATAAAAGCTCAAAACGTGCTGTTTTTGCTAAAATAAGCATTTTCAAGCATTTAGATGGTTTCAAATCGTTTAAAATAGAAGCAATATTAATAAAAAACGAATAATAAAAAATTCGTCGTTTTATAACTGTTTTACGCGTTAAAACGCAGATTAAAACTCAAAACGTGCTGTTTTGCTAAAATAAAACATTTTCAAGAAGCATTTTAGATCGTTGAAATCACGTTCAAATAGACGCAATATTAATAAAAACGAATAATAAAAATTCGTCGTTTTTAATAACATTTTACGCGTTAAAACGCAGATTAAGCTCAAAACGTGCTGTTTTGCTAAAATAACATTTTTCAAGCATTTAGATCAGGTTGAAATCGTTCAAATAGAGCAATATTAATAAAAACGAATAATAAAAAATTCGTCGTTTTTATGCTGTTTTACGCGTTAAAACGCAGATTAAAGCTCAAAACGTGCTGTTTTGCTAAAATAAGCATTTTCAAGCATTTAGATCGTTGAAATCGTTCAAATAGAAGCAATATGAATAAAAACGAATAATAAAAATTTCGTCATTTTATGCTGTTTTACGCGGTGAAACGCAGATTAAAGCTCAAAACGTGCTGTTTTGCTAAAATAAGCATTTTCAAGCATTTTTAGATTGTTGAAATCGTTTAAATAGAAGCAATATTAATAAAAACGAATAATAAAATTCGTCATTTTTATGCTGTTTTACGCGTTAAAACGCAGATTAAAACTCAAAACGTGCTGTTTTAGCACAAAATAAGCATTTTTTCAAAGCATTTTAGATCGTTGAAATCCTTCAAAATAGGCCGCAATATTAATAAAGAATAATAAAAAATTTCGTGTTTTTATGCTGTTTTGCATTAAAACGCAGAATAAAGCTTCAAAACGTGCTTTCTGTTTTGCTAAAACAAGCGTACAAGCATTTTAGATCGTTGAAATCGTTCAAATAGAAGCAATATTAATAAAAACAGCGAATAATAAAAAAATTCGTCATTTTTATGCTGTTTTACGCGTTAAAACGCAGATTAAAGCTCGGCGATGCTGTTTTGCTTTAAAATAAGCATTTTCGGCATTTTTAGATCGTTTGAAATCGTTCAAATAGACGCAATATTAATAAAAACAGATATAAAAATTTCGTGTTTTTGTAACTTGTTTTACTGCGCGTTAAACGCAGATTAAAGCTCAAAACGTGCTGTTTTGCTAAAATAACATTTTCAAGCATTTTAGATCGTTGAAATCGTTCAAATAGAAGCAATATGAATAAAAAACGAATAATAAAAAATTTCGTCGTTTTTATGCTGTTTTACGCGTTAAAACGCAGATTAAAGCTCAAAACGTGCTGTTTGCTAAAATAAGCATTTTCAAGCATTTTTAGATTGTTGAAATCGTTTAAATAGAAGCAATATTAATATAAAACGAATAATAAAAATTCGTCATTTTTTATGCTGTTTTATGCGTTAAAACGCAGATTAAAACTCAAAACGTGCTGTTTTGCTAAAATAAGCATTTTTCAACCATTTTAGATCGTGAAATCGTTCATATAGGCGCAATATTAATAAAACGAATAATAAAAATTTCGTCGTTTTATGCTGTTTTTACGCGTTAAAACGCAGAATAAAGCTCAAAAACGTGCTGTTTAGCTAAAATAAGCATTTTCAAGCATTTTACAGATATGAAATGTTTCAAATAGAAGCAATATTAATAAAACGAATAATAAAAATTCGTCGTTTTTATGCTGTTTACGTTAAAACGCTGATTAAAGCTCAAAACGTGCTGTTTTACTAAAATAAGCATTTTCAAACATTTTAGATCGTTGAAATCTGCGTTCAAATAGACGCAATGTAATAAAAAGCAAATAATAAAAATTTCGTCGTTTTATGCTGTTTTACGCGTTAAAACGCTGATTAAGCTCAAAACGTGCTGTTTTTGCTAAAATTAACATTTTCAAGCATTTTTAGATCGTTGAAATCGATTCAAATAGACGCAATATTAATAAAAAACGAATAATAAAAATTTGTCATTTTGTATTTTATAAGTTAAACGCAGATTAAAGCTCAAAACGTGCTGTTTTGCTAAAGGATAAGCATTTTCAGCATTTTAGATCGTTGAAATCGTTCAAATAAACAGCTATTAATAAAACGAATAATAAAAATTTCGTCGTTTTTATGCTGTTGTTTTACGCGATAAAACGCAGATTAAAGCTCAAAACGTGCTGTTTTGCTTTAAAATAAAGCATTTTCAAGCATTTTTAGATTGTTGAAATCGTTCAAATAGAAACAATATTAATAAAAACGAATAATAAAAAATTCGTCGTTTTTATGCTGTTTTACGCGTTAAAACGCAGATTAAAACTCAAAGCGTAACTGTTTTGGTAAAATAAGCATTTTCAAGCATTTTAGATCGTTGAAATCGTTCAAATAGACGCAATATTAATAAAACGAATAATAAATTTTACCGTGTTTTATGCTGTTTTACGCGTTAAAACGCGGGTAGCTCAAAACATTAACTGTTTTTTTGCTTTAAATAAGCATTTTCAGAAGCATTTTAGATCTTTGAAATCGTTCAAATAAACAATATTAATAAAAACGAATAATAAAAAATTCGTCGTTTTATGCTGTTTTTACGCGTTAAAACGCAGATTAAAGCTCAAAACGTGCTGTTTTGCTAAAATAAGCATTTTCAAGCATTTTTAGATCGTTGAAATCGTTCAAATAGACGCAATATTAATAAAAACAGCGAATAGTAAGAAATTCGCCGTTTTTTATGCTGTTTTACGCGATAAAAACGCCAGTTAAAGCTCAAAACGTGCTGTTTTGCTAAAATAACATTTTCAAGCATTTTAGATCGTTGAAATCGTTCAAATGGGTATAATATTAATAAAAACGAATAGTAAGAAATTCGCCGTTTTTATGCTGTTTTACGCGTTAAAACGCAGATTAAAACTCAAAACGTGCTGTTTTGCTAAAATAAGCATTTTAAAGCATTTTTAGATCGTTGAAATCGTTCAAATAGACGCAATATTGTAAAAACGAATAATAAAAGATTTCGTCGTTTTTATGCTGTTTTACGCGTTAAACACTGATTAAAGCTCAAAACGTGATGTTTTGCTAAAATAACATTTTCAAGCATTTTTAGATCGTTGAAATCGTTCAAATAGAAGCAATATTAATAAAAACGAATAATAAAAATTTCGTCGTTTTTATGCTGTTTACGCGTTAAAACGCAGATTAAAACTCAAAACGATGCTGTTTTGCTAAAATAAGCATTTTCGAAGCATTTTTAGATCGTTGAAATCGTTTAAATAGAAGCAATATTAATAAAAACGGGTGTAAAAATTCGTCATTTTTTATGCTGTTTTTACGCGTTAAACGCAGATTAAAGCTCAAAACGTGCTGTTTTGCTAAAATAAGCATTTTTCAAGCATTTTAGATCGTTGAAATCGTTTAAATGGACGCAATAATAAAAACGAATAATAAAAATTTCGTCGTTTTATGCTGTTTGCGCGTTAAAACGCAGAATAAAGCTAAAACGTGCTGTTTTGCTAAAATAAAGCATTTTCAGCATTTTGAATCGTTGAAATCGTTCAAATAGAAGCAATATTAATAAAAACGAATAATAAAAATTTCGTCATTTTATGCTGTTTTACGCGTTAAAACGCAGATTGAAGCTCAAAACGTGCTGTTTTGCTAAAATAAGCATTTTCAAGCATTTTTAGATCGTTGAAATCGTTCAAATAGACGCAATATTAATAAAAACAAATAATAAAAATTTCGTCGTTTTTATGCTGTTTTACGCTTTAAAACGCAGAATAAAACTCAAAACATTGTGCTGTTTTACGCTAAAATAAGCATTTTCAAGCATTTTTAGATCGTTGAAATCGTTCAAATAGAAGCAATATTAATAAAAAACGAATAATAAAAAATTCGTCGTTTTATGCTGTTTTACGCGTTAAAACGCAGATTAAAAGCTCAAAACGTGCTGTTTTGCTAAAATAAGCATTTTCAAAGCATTTTAGATCGTTGAAATCGTTCAAATAGACGCAATATTAATAAAAACGAATAGTAAAAATTCGCCGTTTTGTATGTTTTACGCGTTAAAACGCAGATTAAACTCAAAACGTGCTGTTTTGCTAAAATAAGCATTTTCAAGCATTTTAGATCGTTAATCGTTCAAAATAGAAACTATTATTGGCAAAAACAGATAATAAAAATTCGTCCTTTTGATGCTGTTTTACGCGTTAAAACGCAGATTAAAGCTCAAAACGTGCTGTTTTTGCTAAAATAAGCATTTTAAAAGCATTTTTAGATCGTTGAAATCCTCGTTCAAATAGACGCAATAATGGCAAAAACGAATAATAAAAATTTCGTCGTTTTATGCTGTTTACGCGTTAAAACAGCGGTTAAAACTCAAACGTGATGTTTTGCTAAAATAAGCATTTTCAAGCATTTTAGATCGTTGAAATCGTTCAAATGAGAAGCAATATTAATAAAAACGGTATTAAAAATTTCGTCGTTTTATGCTGTTTTACGCGTTAAACGCAGATTAAAGCTCTAAACGTGCTGTTTTGCTAAAATAAGCATTTTCAAACATTTTAGATCGTTGAAATCGTTTAAATAGAAGCAGCCAGTAATAAAAACGAATAATAAAAAATTCGTCATTTTATGCTTTGTTTTACGCGTTAAACGCGCAGATTAAAACTCAAAACGTGCTGTTTTGCTAAAATAAGCATTTTCAAGCATTTTAGATCGTTGAAATCGTTCAAATAGAAGCAATATTAATAAAAACGGAATAATAAAATTTCGTCGTTTTATGCTGTTTTGCACGCGTTAAAACGGATTCGCTCAAAACGTGCAGTTTGCTAAAATAAGCATTTTCAAGCATTTTAGATCGTTGAAATCGTTTTAAATAGAATCCAATATTAATAAAAAACGAATAATAAAAATTTTGTCGTTTTATGCTGTTTTTTACGCGTTAAAACGCAGATTAAAGCTCAGCACATGCTGTTTTGCTAAAATAAGCATTTTCAAGCATTTTTAGACCGTTGAAATCGTTCAAATAGACGCAATATTAATAAAACGAATAATAAAAATTTCGTCGTTTTTATACTGTTTACACGTTAAAACGCAGAATAAAGCTCAAAACGTGCTGTTTTGCTAAAATAAGCAAGCATTTTTAGATTGTTAGGGAAATCGTTCAAATAGAAGCAATATTCGCAAACTGGGCAATAAAATTCGTCGTTTTATTAACATTTTACGCGTTAAGATTTATAGATTAAAGAAGCTCAAAACATGCTGTTTTTGCTAAAATAAGCATTTTCAAGCATTTTAGATTGTTGAAATCGTTCAAATAAACAATATTAATAAAACGAATAATAAAAATCGTCGTTTTTATGCTGTTTTACGCGTTAAAGCAGATTAAAGCTCAAAACGTGCTGTTTTTGCTAAAATAAGCATTTTCAAGCATTTTAGATCGTTTGAAATCGTTGAAATAGACGCAATATTAATAAAAAACGAATAATAAAAATTTCGTCATTTTATGCTGTTTTACGCGTTAAAACGCAGATTAAAGAAGCTCAAAACGTGCTGTTTTGCTAAAATAAGCATTTTCAAGCATTTTATTAAAAACGAATAATAAAATTTCGTCGTTTTGTTTTTACGCGTTAAACGCTGAATAAAATCTAAAACCTGTTTGCTAAATAAGCATTTTCAAGCATTTTATATTGTTGAATCGTTCAAATAGAGCAATATTAATAAAAACGAATAATAAAAATTCTCGTTTTATGCTGTTTACGCTTAAACGCAGATTAAACTAAAACGTGCTGTTTTGTAAAATAAAGCATTTTAAAGCATTTAGATCGTTGAAATCGTTAAATTGACGCAATTTATAAAAACGATAATAAAATTTCGTCATTTTATGCTGTTTTACGCGTAAAACGCAGATTATAGCAAAACGTGCTGTTTTGCTAAAATTAAGCATTTAACATTTTAAAACGTTAAAAGTAAATGCGCAATATTAATTAAACGTAATAAAAAATTTCGTCTTTTTATGCTGTGTTTTACTTAAAACGCAGAATAAGAACTCAAACGTTGTTTTGCAAAAAAGCATTTTAAAGAAGATCGTTAAAATTTTCGTTTTAGCAATATTAATAAAAACGAATAATAAAAATTCGCTATGCTGTTTTACGCGATAAAGCATTTAAAGCTCAAAACGTTACTGTTTTGCTAAATAAGCATTTAAAATTTTAAGATCGTTGAAATCGTTCAAATAGACGCAATATTAATAAAACAAAGTAAAAATTCGTTTTGTGTTTTGTTAAAAAAGCATTAAATTCAAAACGTGCTGTTTTGCTAAAATAAGCATTTTCAAGCATTTTAAACGTTGGAATATTCGTCTATATTATAAAACGAATATAAAAATTTGAAAACGTGCTGTTTTGCGTAAAAGCGATTAAAAGCAAAAGATTTTTGCTAAAATAACATTTTCAAGCATTTTAGATCGTTGAAATCGTTCAAATAGACAATATAAAAAACGAATAATAAAAATTCGTCGTTTTTATGCTTTTTCGCGTTAAAACGCAGATTAAAGCTCAAACGTCTGTTTTTGCAAAAAAAGCATTTTCGAGCATTTTAGATCGTTGAAATCGTTCAAATGGACGCAATATTAATAAAAACGAATAATAAAAAATTTCGTCTGTTTTCGTTAAGCAAAAGCTAAAACGGGGTTTTTTCTTTAAAAAAAAATTGAAG